>NW_005842985.1:447892-450386 GCF_000455745.1 Alligator sinensis | reverse complement strand
CAGTTGGCAGGGGGGGAATGGGAGGGGGAGGGACCTGCCACTGAGCATGGAGGGGAAAAGAGAGGGTGCCAAAAGCAGGGGTAGAGGCAGGATTCTTACCTACTTTGGGGATGTAAAAAAAAGGCCCTGATTGTTGCTCCTGGGGCCTGGTGTGTCTGACATGGTGGGAAGGGGTGGGGGGGAACTGGTGGAAGTGTGGAGTGCAACCACCCTCGCAATACCATTTTCTGCTCCCACACTCCCCTTTATAAAACCAAAAACTGATCATATGATAATGACCAGTTTTTGGTACACATACAGCTATAACACCAGTTTTTGGTACGCATACAGCTATAACAGTCCTGCTTCTGTCAAAGTAATCAATAATTATAGTAATCCATACATGATTCTACAACTATCCAGGGAACAGGACTCTCCTGCCCCCGCCCCACCTTCCAAAAAAAAAAGTAATTGTGCCCCATAGTCAGAATTTCTCTCTCAAGCTTGGAAGTCCACCAAAAGCATATATAACTATCCAGCAATGACCCTTTCCATTAAAAAGAGTATAGGTATAATTCCACTCAGGAATTCCCTTGATATCATAAACTAATAAAGTATTTTATACAGTAGTGGGATGCTAATTCAGAGTAAGTATGTTCTCTACCCCGTCTCATTCAACTTCCTGGCACTCACAGTAGCATCTATGCCCAGGGCACTAAAATTGCTAGTTATGAATTGGTGTTGGCCTCCAAAAATCTCAGAATAGAATCTTCCTAAATTATTTTATTTGCTGTATATTTAATAACATAATGTTGGAATCAGGCTTGTATATAGTCAGTTCAAATCTAATCTGATGAATTAGCCAAACATCTAATAAATTGTATTTTTATTAGCCATAGAGAAGATCAGAGTAAAGGTCTTTACTACCCTAGAAAGAAGGGAGGAAAGCAACCAAATGATGGAGAAATGACACATAAGGACACTAAAGTTATATTAGAGATGGTTTCTGATGTTGTTATTCATGTCCTGCCATCAGCAAACTGCTTAAACACAGACAAGGGAGCCATAACAGAAACACAGGTGAGAAAAGCTTCAGTTTGTGGCTTGTTCCAAAGAGAAGACAAGGGTCAGGAAGGAAGATAACATGTGGTGTATGGAATTAGCCATGCTCAAGTGAATGCTGCTGGAAAGGTGTGTTCTGGTAGACTGATACCCCAAAACTTAAGCACAGTGCATTCAGCAGGCAGAATTGTACACTGTTGTCGGGATTGCACAATACCGCCCATTTCCTCTTGTATTCACCTGCCATGACTTTGATCTTATGAAGGGAGGAAAGAGATTGGTATGATGTTAATCAGTACTTGCAGAATAACTTCCCCAGACATGTTAAGTCACTCCATGTATTTTTAATTCTCTTTCTTTTTACAGCAGCCCGAGTTGCAGGCAACAGCCCTCAACTTTCTCCCAGAACCACTCGTGAGCTCTGGAGAGAGTCCCCACCCTCGAGAACCTCAAGGTAAGTCCCTGCCGGCACTCAGTGGTGCTAATTAACTCATTAGCGAGTGTGGCTACAGTCTCTTTGCCCTGTTGCCGGCGTAAAACTCCGGGCAACCCTTCTTCTCGGTTACTCTTCCAGGTTTGCTGGAGCTGGTCAGTACCGCCTGTGCTCAGTCTCCTTCGTTTTACCAAGACTTTCCCTGGTATCCTTTTCTTCTTTACTGGCACCACCACTCCCTGCCAGTAATTGATCAGTTTGCGGTTTGCTCGTTGAGCCCTGCTTCCCGATTCCCTCCTCGGAGTTGGGAACGTCCCTAGCTGTTGCTTGCAGCCAAACCTAGTCTCTCCCAAGATGGGGTCTCCCTTATGATCACAGGATTTTCCCCCAGATTGTTGGGAGGAGCCTTGGCCCCTTTGGACTCACTGCTGCAGTCTCATCTTTGGGTGACAGCCTGACCCATGCTGTCCTGCCGTCGTTCTCATGCCCAAAAGCATGCTCTCTGGGTCCTCCCTCTGATTTTATCCCCGGGAGCTAAATCCGTCGGCCAATCCCAAGTTAGGTGGAGAATTCCCCCCAACTTGGCTGGGTGTTGTCATTAACGGCCCCCAGGTGTTCATCCAAGTAACAGGGCTCCCGACAGAATCCCTACTACATACACATACAGATAGATACTAGGCCTGTGCAAAGCAGCTAGTATTCGCTTCAGTTTTGGATTCAGCCAATTCAGGGGGCAGGGATTCGATTCAGTGATTCAAATCACTGTCCTGGATCAATTCAGCCAAATCTGATTTGGAAATCTGGCTGCTGCTAAATCAACCAAATCTCTGAATCACATAGGCCCCATCCCCCACCCATTCTCAAATGGCTGCCCTACCCGACCCAGTTCCTGGCTCTTTGGGAAAAAAAGCCCGCACTCACCAGCTCCTGCTCAGTGGGAGATGATCCCCACTGCCCCCCTCTACCCATGCTATGTGGGGAGCTCTGCCATGGGCCCCCCAACCCCCACCCACTCTCCCA
>NW_005842985.1:447620-447856 GCF_000455745.1 Alligator sinensis | reverse complement strand
CTCACTGGCTCCTGCCAGGTAGGGGGCAATCCCTCCTGTCCCTCCACTGCCCCACACTGCATGGGGGGCTCTTCCATGGGCCCCCAGAAGCCCTGAGGCTGCCGCAGTAGCTAGTGAGTCCAGGATTTTGTTTTTATTTTAAAGAGCAGGGAGCTGGGGCTGGCGAGGCAGCCATGGGGAGCTAAGAGAGCAGGCAGGGGGTGGGGGGCTCATGACAGAGTCACCCATGTGGGTGG
>NW_005842985.1:422188-447545 GCF_000455745.1 Alligator sinensis | reverse complement strand
AGAGCGGGGAGCTGGGGCGGGCGAGGCAGCCATGGGGAGCTAAGAGAGCAGGCAGGGGTTGGGGGGCTCATGACAGAGTCCCCCATGTGGGTGGGGCAGTGGGGGCAGTGATGATCACCCCTCACCTGGCAGCAGCCAGTGAGTGGGGGGCCTTTTTTTAAACAACCAGAAGCTGGGGCTGGGCGGGGCAGAAAGGGGATGGGGCCTGACAGGGGTCCTCCCATTGTCCCCCCCGCACCCCATACTTATCAGCATGGAGTCAGGGTCCAGCTCCCTGCTGCAGCCAGCAGGGCTGCCCAAATTGCCAAAGCTCTCCGAATCTTTTCTGAATTGATTTGGGGAGCTTTGAATCAATTTGGACCTTTTAATTGGTCCCCTGATTTGATTTGGATTCAGAGATTCAGCCACTGAATCAGACCGAATCTCCTCCAAATTGAATCAGCACCAAAAGCTTCTCACAGCCTAGATAGATAGATAGATAGATTTTTTTTTCCAGGATTGGCCTGAAGCAAGTGTTTCAGTTGTCTTGTCAAAATGGGGGGGGGGGGGGGGGGGAGGCTCCAGTTAAATGTATCGTTTCGCTCAAACTCAAAATGAAATATTTTTTTATGGTTTTTATGACTTTTTTTTTATTTAATTTAAGCTCAAAATATTATTTTAAAACTAAACCTTGCTTTGAAAATCCTGACACAGAATTTGTACCTTTTTCACTTTTTTTTCCATTTTTTTTTCCAGCTGAAGCAGCCATATATCAACTAATGCACAATCAGTGGCGACTGACCTGAACCATCATTTCAGTCAAACAAAAAATTCCACTAAAAATGTGCCCACTTCTAGTTCCAGGCAATATGCACTAGAACCTGGACACTTTATGAGGTTAGGTTTCTGCAAAGATGATGGTTTGTGGGGTAACTGGATTTACAGAGTCATAGCAAACAGCTTTGTTAGGCTGCTGAGGTACTCTAACTGTTTGCTGTGGCTTTTAATTCAAAGGCTGCTGCTTCTTCAATCAGCTGCATGGGATCACTGACGATGAGCTCTAGCTGATGGGAGAAGTAGCCTCTTTAATGGGAAAGCTACAGCAAGCAGTGACACAGCTTGTCCTTAATTACCACTGCAAATTAATCAGATTGCAAATCACATGCACCCAAGTGATCTGGGTTCTACTATGTATTTAGCATAGCAAATTGGACAGGAAAGTCCATTTCCAGAGCTACTGGCTTCTAATTTCTCCTCTTACTCAGCCACAGTCACAAAAAATTGCTTCTGCTCCCTCGTACCAGCTTACTTCTTCTTGCTGAGTAGATGGCAAACTGTGAGGGGCTCAGTAAGCTTTCACCCTTTTATGACAATAAAAGTATACCTAGTTTAAAAATAAATAAATAAATAAATAAATAACACTTGTATAGATGGTGAAGGGAGAGAAGACATTAAATCCTGATGAAGCCAGAGTACCAAACACACACAACTCTTATTGGAGCCAATGGGAGTTGGAAGCTTTTCTCATCTCTAAAAAAATCAGAATAGAAAGCATAATTATCTCCATGGGTATTGTAAATGAGCACGTGAAGGCCAGATAATGTAGTACGTAAGCTTATTTACCTCATTCCATATATCTTCAGAATGCAGAGGAATTAATATTTAAACAGCGGAAGTTGGTCACATGGGAAGAGTTAGCAAAAGTTAGGAAACCAAGGAAATTGTTCTTTGAGGGCTTGGGACCACAAGCCATGTGAAATGGGAGAGGCTTTTTTCTTTGCTAGCCACATGTGGGTTTTTTTATACTCACCTACGAAAGATTAAATAGCTGAGGAAAGTGACCAAAAAGAAGGTTTCAATTCAAGAATGAGAGAACTGCTGGAAGGAAGAATTTGGCCAAACTGCAAGATGAGTACAGAGGGCTGTGAAATCCCTGAGTTTTCTGGAAAGAGTTTACAGCCCAGTGAAGCCACAACTGCAAACACAGCCCCAAGGATTGCTGAGAAGACTCCACATTTGAGAGAGTTTACAGGCCTCAACAGTCAGACCTAAAAACACACAGCCCTGGGAGGATGGCAGTAAAACCCTACATTTAAATGGAAAGCTGGTTAATATACATAAATTGGACCCTAAGAGAGAAGAAATAAAGGCTTAAGAGACTTTGAACATAAGTATATTCTTCTTGGGGGCTTACAAAGAAACTGAGACATGGTACCTAAGGGTCATTTCAGGCCATGAGGGATTTTTCTGGAACAGAAACAAGCTCCAAGTCCCATCCAGTTGAAAACATATGCAAGCTCCTAAACCACACATGCTGTGGAGAGCTGCTTATGCTGTGTGGCAGACTGCCCATGTATAGAGAACAGACCTGACATGGATGCCAAAATGAAATGAAGACTTCCTCCCTGCAAATGCCGGAAGAAAGACAAGGAAAAGAAAGGTCATACAAAAGAATGCTCCAACTTTTGCTCTCTACTTGCCATGAAATCTCAGCATATTTGGCCACTGTTTCTTAAATGGCACTTACTGTACAAAGGATATATGTGAGCTTTCATGGATAGTGTGATCCTGCCTCCTATCAGCAGGGCCAAACAGTACAAATTTAAAACAACTGGGGATTATTGTGGATAGAAAAGAAAACCAGAATTTATCCCCCACATAAGAAGCTCTAGCTTTCATCTTTTTTTTTTTCTTAATCTGATGCTGGGAACTCAACTTCCCCATCTTCTTACCTATTTCCTGATTCACTTGATTTTGTGACAGTGCATGAGTTGATTTTCATTTTAAAACTCCTTTCTCCCTCACCCTAGCATAGTGCTGTAGTTTAGCCATGAGGGGATATCTGTGCTGCAGAATTGACTGAGTTTTGCCCATAATCTTTCATAGACAAAACCCCCCCAATATGAATGTGATGATGCTTTAAACTGAGCTGGCTGATCAGGCTGAGAGTACAGCCAAGAGCTTTGGTGCTTTTTTCACTCAGGATGACAACCCACCCGCTTTGGAGTAGGAACATTTTACTCATAAATCCTCAGTGCCTGCCCATAATTCAGTAGGAAAGAATCATAGAGCAGTTCAGCTTACTACAGCACTAAAAACCAAAGGATATAACCCTAGAAGGCAAAGGCCCCTTCTACTAGGGCTGTGCAAAGCTTCAGTCACTGATTTGATTTGGCAGAGATTCAACCCAACTCGACGGCCAAATCTCCAAATCTGAATTGAATCAGGAGACCCTTTAATCTGTCCGAATTGAATCAGAACCCTCTGAATCGATTCCGAGAGATTCAGAAAGATTCAATGATTCGGACATAAACACAGCTTTAAATGTTTTTTCTACATACTTCAAGGTACCAAGCAGGTCATGAACACTGAGATGCTGGGGCAGATGGAGTGTCCCATGGGAGAACAGGGGGTGGAGTGTCCCAATGTGCTTGGCGTTGGACCCGGAAGTGGACCAGAAGCACTTCTGGTCCACTTCCGGGTCCACTGTGGAGCATGTGGGGGATTCCGCCCCCCCCCAGCCCCTGGCTCAGTAACTGGTGCCTCCTGGGTCTGGAGGGGCCTCTGGGGTCCCCCCACAGCCGATCACCAAGCCAGGAGGGCATGGGGGGGCTCCCTGTGCATTTGGCAGTGGACCCGGAAGTGCACTGGAAGTACTTCCGGCCCACTTCCAGATCTGCCACTGAGCATGCATGGGGCTCCCCTTTACTGCTGTGGGATGCTCCATCCTCCCCACCCTCTCAGCATTCACGAGCTGTGCCTGGTACCTCGAGGTATGTAGAAAAAAAACATTTAAAGCTGTGTCTGTGGCCAAATCACTGATTCTCCAAATCAGCATTGAATCTTCAGATTTGGATTCAGCCAAATCAAATCAGGACAGTGATCCAAATCAACCAGTCAAATCACTGTCCCCCAAATCAGGCCAAATCCAAATCAAATATGGACCAGTTCACACACCCCTACCTGCTACACAATGCATATATTACACAATTAACTGGTTAAGCATGCAGTACACTTGGACCGGTCACATATACAACGTAATTATCAGATAATAAAGATGGCTATTCTGTTATAAAAGGAGCCAGCCAGCTATAAAGTTAGTGCTTGAAAATGTGTAACAACTCTATAGCTGGTTTCTAACCAACTTTAATCTGAAATTGTAACAGGGCCCAAAGTGACACAAATGTGTGAGTGCAGTTCCAGGCAATAACTTAAGAGCTGCTGTTTGTACCCAGTGTAAGCTAACCAGGGGACTGATGTCTTGAGTAAATTCTGTCCTGAAGACATATCATCAGAAAGAGACAGTCACTTAAATGGTGCTATAGTCCATTTCAATGATCATAATTGTCTCTTTATTTAGAACGTGTTTTTCAGAATATAATCAGAAAGACTGTGTGAATTATAGGTTTGCAATACTTCCAAAAATCAAAATATGTAAGCTGGCATAGCAGTTTCACTGAGGTAAAAATGGTCCCTATCCCTTGGCTATTACATACTTTATTGTGCTCAAGAACAAGACAAATTACAGCAGATAGTGATGTACAGGGAATTGCAGTCAAAGGGTAGGGCAAAGCATCAGTGGCTAAAGAGGAACTTACCCGTTAATTCATTGGGGAAATCCCTTGCCATGATAGCCTGCTTTTCATCATGCCTGAATACTTTTGCTGTCCATTTCCAGTGTTGATGGATCTACTCTTAAATGGTTGGAGGATTCGACTTTCTGAAGTCATACACAAGAAAGAGACACCCTCTCTCTTCTCCTTACTTAAAACCTACCTCTTTAAGCAACCCTGCTTCCCTAATTTTAAAAAAGATTAATAACATACCTCACATGCTCCATCTCCTGAACTGCTGTCCTTGATTTTATCAAGTGTTTGTCATGTGCTCCTTCAATGGTAAGCTTTTCAGACATACCATATCTCATAATGTATGGTGCCATCTGTATGTTTTGTAATAAGAATAATAATGTGTGGTGATAGACTTGGACATTTGCACAGGGGATGCCCCTGAAAAAGAGGCATGAACCTGGGAGTCTCTCATCACTAGAGAGGAAATGTCATGTTCTCAGAATAGGAAATTGGCTGAAGAGAAACATGTTTTGTTCTAATGTTATTCAAGCATAAGTATTCATACGCTTTATCATCACTTTAATGTAGCAGTGACTACTACTTCCTAATATTCCCCTTACTTTTAAACCTGTTTGACAAGTCCACCTGCTAATCATTACTTGTTCAAAATGGAGGTTTTCCAAATAAAAGCAAATTAAAACAGAGATATATGCACGAGCATATGCACATAACACCCACCCACACGCTCCTGCACATCAAATTCCATTATACCTAGAACAAAACCACTGCTTGGTATTTACATGAGATAGATGAATTCCTTAGTGCCACATAGAACTGAGTATCTGAATCATACAAGGAGGGAAAGGGGGAAAAAACAATAGACCGTCTTGCACGCTAAATAAGCGAAACATTTGGGAGAAATAGTTTAGAAATAAGAAAGATCATCTCAAAAACAGAAAGAAGGGCTTATAGAAAAAATATGCTTGCAAACAAGGTTAGAAGCAGCAGTAAAATTGTAGCATGGCCCTTGTAGCCATTGAATCCCATGGCCCAGTTCTGCCGAGTACTGAATACCCTCTGGTCTCAAAGTGCTCAACTCCTTGCAAGATTTTCAGTGGAGGGAGCAGAACCAAATGGGATGCCTGTTAGAGTCAGGTAACAATTTATTTCAGTGTATCCATTCACCTGCCCTAACAGAAAGTAGGGGTGTGTGAAGTGGGCCGTATTCAATTCCAATTCAGATTCAGACTGGATCAGGGGCAGTGATTTGATTCATTGATTTGGATCACTGTCTCTGAATTCAAATCTGAAGATTCAATGCTGATTCGGAGAATCAGCGATTTGGATGTAGACCCGGAAGTGGACTGAAAGTGCTTCTGGTCCACTTCCGGGTCTGCTGCTGAGTGCACTGGGGAGTCCTCTGCGCTTCTGTGGGACAGACACTCCATGTGCCCCAGCATTGTAGCACTCACGAGCCCCTGCTACCTAAAGGTATGTAGAAAAAACATTTAAAGCTGTCTCTATGTCCGAATTGCCGAATCTTTCTGAACCTCTCCAAATCGATTCAGAGGGTTCCAATTCGATGCAGAGAGAATAAAGGGTACTCTGATTTGATTCACATTCAGAGATTCAGATACCGAATTGGGCCGAATTAAATCAGGGACCAAAGCTTCACAGCGCCCTAACAGGAAGTAACCAAGAGGAGTATTGGAGTAAGTGAACTTCCAGAATATTTAATAATGTAGGAGCACTCTAGTAATGCATAAACATGCTTATAAACCATAGAAAACACCAGAGGGAGGACAAAGCAACTGAATTTTGACATGGAAGAATCCGAGGGTTGCACACTTTCAAGTGTCTTCTCTAGCTTCTTGTAGCTCTTGCCTTCTGTAGCTGGCATCTCAGGATGATCGGCTACTCCACTCCACTCTTGCTCACTTTAGCTGTAGAGTCAGAAGACCAGGCAGGAGCTCTGTGTTTTCCAGATAAGCAGTGTTTCCTTTTCCAATCATACCTCTTACACAGTCTGTCCTTCCCCTTGATGCCAATTGCTTGATGGACAGGCAAGTAGAAATGGCAGAACTTTTCAGGCCTTTTCAGTTTCCAACCCCTTCCCTCTCCCCCTCCCCATGATATCTGTCCACTCTTCCTAATCATGCTATAACGGAAACACCAAGACAGACCTTTCTGAAGGATAAAGGTGAGGCAATTGTACTACACACCATGTCTTTGGCCTTAATCTAATTTTTTTAATATATTTATTTTTATTTCTTCACACTCTGCTAATACCCTGCCCTCTGGAGTAATCAAGTTACAGCCAATTGAGCTCTTTGCACTAGAGGATAGGATAGATTTAGAGAGACATGGGATCAGTTTAGCTTTTTTACCTCTGAAACATAATGCTGACAAAAAGTTAAAGTAGTTTTTATATCCACAGACAGTTTTTTTTCCTCCTTCCTACAAGATCAGGTTATTAATTTGAACACTAAAACCAAGTAAAGCCCAGGTCTGTAATTTCAATGTGTAATCAATGGATTGGCAACACTAGCCATACCAACTCATACTACACAGTTGAAGCAAAAAAAGGATGTTTATTATTTCTAATGCAAACTGTATGCTTTATAGGAGAAGGTCTATACTAATCTAACAACAGCTATAACTGTGGTGTAAAAAGGGTAAATATGAGAAAGACTATGAAAAAATAGAAACAGAAAGACCTTCTTTGTAGACACAGAAAAATTGATTTTCACATTTCTGCCACTCCCTCCCCATTTCCCATAATCTAACAAGACTTTTCATAGTCATTATGGTCATCAAAGACCCAGTGCATAGGGAAGGAACCATTTACTATTCTACATCTGTACTGTGGCTTGAATGCTGAGGGCCTGTTCTTGGCTGGCCCGTGGGCACTTCTGTAGGAACAACAACATTTGGACACCGTATCAAAATCCTCCATAAGAGATGGATTTCTCAAGCAATATAAAATGGGTAAACTCCACCCTCACAGCATACAGAGAAATGTGTTTAATTCATCCCTGAGATAACTCAGTCTGTTTTCTCCTGAGTGATTCTGAAGCAGAGTGACTTGATCCTTTCAAGGGTGCCACAGGGGACTATGCAATGTTAGAAGTGCAAACAAAACTTACAAGATAAACCCAGAGAATTCAAATAGGAATCTATAGCATTCAAAACATTCTGATCTGTTATGATCTTTCTGAAATCTTTGTAACAAAATGGTTCAGAATTGATCTTGGCAATAAAATTATTTTTCTATAGTCAAAAAGCAAGTGAAAATTTAGAGCTGACATTTTCTGAACGGTGCTCAAGTATAACCAGGGGTGCTTGATTCTAATGAAGGATGGTTTGAGACTAAAAAGGTTGAGGACCACTGGTCTTATTAGCTGATGCACTGATTTCTTGCCAGAGTCTTATTGAATTGTACCTAATTCCTTTTTTGGCTAATTCATCACCAGCTAACGCATAATTTGTCATTTCCAAATGCGCATGTATATGAAATTATAATGGAATTTACCACCAATCACTCATTATCTTAATGGCTCCAACTTGTCAACATACCAAACCATTGGGCAGCTTTGTCAGTGCCTTGTGGTCTTAAGTAAAGCTTTTTCATGAGTGTCTATATTTGCATCACATGGCAAGCATTTGGCAAGCCTAATCTCACCTCAATACTTAACATTAAAGCCCAACAACAAGTAGCGGGACCCATTGAGCAGGAAATCAGAAGCCTTATAAGAGCTGAAAGAGTAATCGAAAGCCAATGTACATAAAGAATTTAGTGGGCCACAAATCACATTTATTTGCTGGCTGCAAAATCAGGGGAAAAAAATCTTGCTGCAATTGACCAAGGCATGTTTTAGGAAGCTATCCAAATTTTTAGAGCAATAATTTATACATTAAGCATGTATCAGTATAATTATTCAATTCTTATCTACCAAGCCAGATATTCACTCAAAATTTTTTGTAAAATTTTTTTTTTCTTTTTTATAAATGAAAATTAATTCTGGACTGTGACTTGACATGGCATACAAAGATGGATCTCATGAAAATTCAAAAATGGCTAACTACTGATCATGAGTCACTTATGGAGAATTAGGGTGCCTACACATATTTAGGTGCCTTCACCTCATAGGCCCCCTCCAGCTACCCTGGCTGGTTGTGGGGTAGCCAGGCCAGGTGTGTGAGGTGAAGGGGGGCTCCCTTCCTCCCCCCCGGACCTCTCAACAGTGGCAATAGAAGCTGCCAGGTGCTTTGCCTGGCCAGAGCTGGGGGCAAGGTAGGACGGAATCCCCCCACCTTATGGGCCCAGCCCAGCTTCCCCAAATATCCCATCTGGGATATCTGGGTGGGGGGCTACAAGGCAAGGGGGCTCCAGCAAAGTAGCCAGGAGCTGCCTGATGCTCCCTCTCCCTTCCCCCGCCCCTTCTCCGCTGACAGCCCCAAGAGCAGAGCTGGGTTGGTACTACCCCAACATGAAAAATTAACCCTGGAGGAACACAAGTTTCCTAAGGCTCTCTGCTTTAGAGTGACTTCATCTAATACCTGATTTGACCAGGATTATTTTTTTCATGCAATCAGCCATTTTAAAAGCACTCTGCAGCTGTGTGCAAGTGTTACATCACAGCTGTAGAGTGCTTTCAGGGTCCCAATCACACAAAAAATGTAACTTATGTAAGCACCTTTAGTCATTCTTAACAATCCTCTTAGAGTAACAAAATACTAATTCTGCCCATATCTCCAGGTCCCAAGACTGGGCTTTCCATGAAAAACAGACAGATAAACAATCAGCCTTGTTCAGCATCTCATGGGGACAATTCTGTGCGGTGAAAAGGTCCCCTTGGCAAGCTGCTAGACCAGGAGGATCAGAATCTCCCTTCCTTGTAAGAACAAGCCTATAATTAAAACTGATTGAAAATGTTCCCTTGAAGAAAAATGCCCGTCCCCCACAAGTAAAAGTATTCAAAGAAAGCTTGTGTCATTGTGAATTTTCCAATTTTTCAAAATTAGAAATATTTTCATTCTCAGGATGTTTGTTTTCAGTTTGCATAAACTGAAATAATTTTTTTTTAAATAAACAAGGGAAATAAAAATCTACATTTGCTTTTTTCCCCAGAGAAATCAGATCACTTTCAAATAAAAGTCTCAGGGAAAAATGATTTTCATTTCTTTGAAAAATGTTGAAGCAAATATTTACCATTCTCCGATGAGCTATACCCAAAATGTAGTGAGTAAAGGAGAGTATAGCCATTCCCTGGAGGGGGAGGCATGGGTGGGTCTACAAGAAGGGATTGGTGGGTTCTGGGGGAGAGAGGACTTTTGAGGGGAGGGTTGCCTGGTCACGGAGGTAAAAATAACCCAGTTAGGGTTGGTGGAGTGAGAGCAGCACAGCCACAGGACTGGGGTAAGCATCTCACTTTCCAAGCCCTAGGGCTATGCTGCAAATGCTTACAAGTGTTTGTTAGATCAGGTTAACCTTTTCTTAGTTTGAGTTAATCCAATCTCAAACTAAGTTAGTATACCTACTCCGGTGCACACTTAGATTGGTTGCACCACTTTTGAGTGATTTAAGTATGATTGGGAATTTAGATCAACCTATCCCTGGTTAGGTCAATCTAAATGTAATGCCTGTACATATCCTAAGTGACTAAATCAAATATGGAAATACTAGTAATCTCAATCCAAAAGAAAGCTATGTAATGCAGCAGCAATCAAATGTCCTTTTCCATCCTCCTGTATTAGTAGACAGTTCAATTTCAATGTTCCCGTTATGGGACATGTGGCTTTAAACATGGATTAATTGTATCAAAGAAAAATATCTAAATGGGAAAACTTTAGAAACAGTATATTATTTCATCTTTCAAGTCTTCTAATAGAAACTAGACATGTGGTTACTTCAGTCCTATTTATGGACTAAGGAAAATTTGAAAGAAAGAGGCACATTTCCTAGAAGGAAGAAGTGGGCCAAATTAAGTGCCCTATGGATGAGGAAAATGCAAACAAGCAATGCAGGGGCCATAACAGAAATCCCAAAATAAAGGAAGTCTCTGGAAAATGAGGACAGTTTAAGGGCACATATTTCAGAGTACACTTTGGAACTACATACTGATCCAGTGAGGCTTATAGCCTGAAATATAAGTCAATGGAGAGACCCTGACAGCCTGACTCTCTCCCACAAAGAATAATTAGAGAGAAAGGGGTTTGGGTTTAGAATTTGTGACTAGAGGCATTTTAACCACTACAAACTGGATACTGAACTTTTATGACTATTCACACAAAGGGGGATATTTTCAAGCTGTGGGTAAGGAATTAACCACACAGTTTCAGTTAACGTCAATAGGAGTTGTGCAACTGCTAATAATTTCCAGTGAATTCTCACAAGAATCCCTTCTGTGGGACCTGTTTCCATATGCAGAAGACCACAAGATGAATCAGTTCCTTTTAAAATGAAACTGATCTGGGAAGCCTTGATTTGTTTTCCCCCTTTTCATAGGAGAAGACTTTCAGAGTTAAAGGGTGAAGGTTTCTTTGCGATACATTCAGATTAGCCAAGGAGGTATCACTTTACATGGCCTAGCAAGCATCGTTTTAAAATGACTTTTGAAAGTTAGCCCTTCTCCGAGCAGGTTCAGCAATGGAACATCCTTGTAACCACAGGAATTTAAAATGAGAGCAGATACTTTCCCTGCTATTTTCAGATGGGAATTGCATCATTTATACTAACACACTTGATACATGCAATAGAGAGGTGGATTCTTATCTCAGACACCCTGATGTAAATCCCTGATAACTCCCTTGGTCTCAACATCAGCTTTATTTGTTAAGACCTGAAGTTTATCACAACAAACTAATCTGAGTTTTGACCTTTGGCGTGTTGCAGCATCCAGCCTGGTATGTACCAGGGGACCAATGGATATTCAGGAAACATGGACATAAAGTTGTAGTGTACCAGGCACATCGGAATATCATAGCAAATAATAGCACCAAAATAACAAAGTAAACCACAAGACAATGAATTTAGGCAAGTGAAAATAATGTGCTTAGATTGGTGACATGTGGGAAACCAGATAAAGGTGCTCACCTGTGCCTGGCTAATAGTGGGGCAGAAGGTGACTTGTGAAATGTAAGGCTAAGGGGGTAGGGAGGGGAGGGGGGAGGGATTGCACAGGCTTTCTGACTTAAATGTCCCTACTTATATACAGTATGGGGAATAATGACATTTAAAGTAATGATATGTAAGGGTAGTAGTTCACATGTTCTATGACCATAACATAAGAATAAAATAGAAACACTTTAATAAAGTTACTTCCCTGTAGGTGGAAATGCTGATCACAGAAGAAAATAGTGCCTTTTACCTACAAAGACAATACACACCAGGAGCATCTGAAATATTATTGCCATTCTGTCCTTCATAATCTCACTAAAGTATGTGAAAGGAAAGTACTTCTCCCTGCCCCCACCCTTCCCAATGCATACAGAAGAATTAGTCTTTCATAATCATTTAATATATTAGTAAGCATCTGGACATATGGTCAATTTGACCTTTCACTAAGTTCCTGTTTTGAGTGTTATGTCTTTAGTCTGAATTTCACAATAGTAGTTTTGAGCAACTTTTAGTTCCCTAAGTTTTGATTTCATGGTAGACAAGGCAGGAAAGCAAAACCACAGAAATAAAAGTTCACTTCCAAGTCCTCTAACTTTGCTTCTGGCTTGGGAATCAAATGAATAGGAAAAAAAGGTTCAGCTGGACAGATGGTAACAGTTGTAGTTGGAAACTGACCTGGTCAATGTGTCTTCAGGGTTTTCATAGACAAGATGGAAACAAGCAATTACAGGATATTATTTACTAAGCCTGTGAGAATAGGGAATAATTTAGTTTGGATTCAGCCAATTCAGAGGACAGTGATTCAATCTGGTGATTTGAATCACTGTTCCCATTCGATTCAGCCGAATCAGAATTGGAGATTTGGCACCGATTTGGAGATTTGGATTGGCCAGGGAGAGGTGGCACAGCCGGGTGGCTGCAGGTTCTCCCACGGCTCCTCTGGCTGTGCCTGCCTCTTCCCAGGTGGGGGTAGCCGCGGGAGAAACCCCCATGGCTGCCCTGCCTGGCACCCATGTGGCAGCTGTCCCGTGGCACAGGTGCCACGCACTATCTGGAAGCTGGGGCCACTGGGGCTGAGTGGTGCCAGGATCCACCTGACATGTGGCTCCCCTGGCTGTACCTGCCTCTGCCCCTGTGTGAGGAGCCACAAGGGCTATGTCCTGCTGCAGCATGCCCAGCCAGTGGTGGGGGGCAGACGCAATGCAGGCATGGCTTGCTTCAGGCAGCCGCAGGGCATAGCCCCCACTCCCAGTGCTGACATGCCCATATCATGCCCCACTCTCACTGCTGCCACTTTCTGCCTGGAGCATGCCATGAATGCTGGATGCTTCGAATCGATTCAGAGCTTTTAATTGATCTCCCAATTCGATTCAGATTCAGAGATTTGGTCCCCATATCGGGCCAAATCTCCTCCGAATCAAATCAGCTACCAAAGCTGCACACAGCCCTATTATTTACTCAGCATTCCCATGGCTATTGAAAATCTTTTTATTTTCCTCTTTAAAGAAAAGTAATTCTGACCTTTTATTAACAGACTATTAAACACTTTGGGGGCACATCATTCTCCTTCAACCCAGAATGATTTCTAACAATGCTGAAATGAAGGCTTTGCTAATAATTTACAAGATCAGGAGTCATGATTCTTGCTTTTTTTCTGACTCTTCATGCTAAATAAATTCATGTATATACATTTAGGACATCACAATATAGCTTAGTGGTATCAGGTAGAATAAAACTTTACTGTATCTCGGATTCACAGCTATGGGTACTCTCAGTTGTTTCCTTTTACTTACCTGTAACAAGCATTCAAATAAAAAATGTTCCACTTAAAACACTGGTCAAATAAGAATTGATAGAGGGTCTGATTCTGCTCTCCTTAAAAACAGATTCAAGTAAGCATGGGTCCACTGAAGTCAATGAAGTCATGTTGGTGTAAAACCAATACGCCTGAGAGAAGAAATGATATCTCTTTTCCCTAATTTCTCTTTTCTTTCTTCCTTTTTACATCATATATAAAGACAAAAACTCAGTAAGGAAATAAGAAGCCATGAAATCTCTTGGGATTTAGCAAAAATTCTATCAATATTTTTGTAATTGTTCTAAACTGAACTACAATTTTTTCCCTCAAAATCTTGCTGCACATCCTTTTATACCTCAGTGAACATAAACCTGGTTCTAAACTTTTAGGGCTTTTAAGCCACCAAGAGATCGCACTCCTAACCACATATCTTAGCCAATGGGTAGGATGAACTTAGTGGCAGAACACACAGATTTGTGGACACACAAAACATATATTACAGAGTAATTTACCCTAGATTTTTATCTGTAGTAGATTTACCTCAGAGAAAGGAGCGTACAAATGAGAGTCTCTCCCAAGATAGCTGTCCACAGTTGTCATCACTATAGGCAATATACCACCTATATTGCTAGGTGGTAAAGGAAGTGGTTTGCGTTGAGCAAACTGCTATTGTGGAATTAAACTGATTAGGGCAGTGGACATAGTACATGTTCCATCCTATCTGTCATAATACCAAACATTTTTCAAGGGGTAACCTTTCACTGGATTTAAGTGATTTACTACAGAATAGGGCTGTATACCATGCGTCTAAAAACATAATCATTATACTATTTGTGTCAATCCAAGAGAAGTTTTGGCTAATTAGATGGAATGAATGATTGCCTGAGGACAAGTGTGTCCATCAGACAGTCTTTACATACTCCTGCTTATCCCCACTGGCTTGGTGCTGTCACTGTACAACAGTCTCTAAGTCTTTGATGCTAGGATTGGCCCTCCAATTCCTTATTACTCAAAGAGGAGAGCATTCGTTTGGCAGCTGATGACGGTTCTGGCTACATTAATACTTGGGGTTAACCTGTTTCTAGACCAACATTGGCCCTGGAATAAAACAGCTGCTGCTTACTCACCTTCACTCCTCTTACAAAGAGCATATCTATCCCCACTTACTCTAGAAAGTATGAGATTTTCCAGAAGGAGAGAATGGAATGGAGAAGGGGATCTCTAGGATTAAATTTTGCAACTGAAAACTTTACCAGGAGGCTTGGCAAATAAGGGGAAAGTCTATTTTGATTTAGATTTGAGCCAGTTAGCACAGAAAATACAGGGTCTCCTAGTACTATCAGCTTTCTGGTAAAGTATTTCACTAAACCTTCTTAATTGCTAAAAGCTTGCATTTTGATCCTTCATAAATACTGCCTAAAATCAATTCGTTGTCAAGCAACAGCTGCAGTATTCAATGTGGCTGGTACCCAGAAAAACAGTTAATTCTGAAATATGTTAATAGCTTCCATCTTCAGTGGGAAGATTTAATAATCAAAATTTTAATTTACCACAAAAAAAAAAATGTTCGAGACAGGTTAACCTGTCAAAAGGAACATCACTTTTGATCCAGCCAAGCCAGACAAGGAGATTGTATTTCCCCATTAATACCATAATTGGCATCTGGAATCTGTTCAAAAATTCTGATTTACTTTGCAATCGAGGATTATGGCTGAATTTGGAGTTCTTTACGGTCTGCAGAGGCTTGTGAAATTCAAATATAAAAACTGTCAGTTAAACGTTTTGTGAAAAGCTCTACCTTATACTAATCCAAAGAAATACGAACAAGTGCTTGAGGGGATGAAAATCCACAATATGTTTTGGTAGCTAACCACTTATAGAAACATTAACATTCTCGGGCAGAGGCGCTCAGCGCGCTTCAGAAGTAACTTAGGAGCCAGCAGGATTCGGTTCTTAACAGACTTCCAGTGCACTGAAAAAAATAGAAGCCTCTTATGAATTATTAATGTTGGCTTTCTGGGGGTTTTTTTCCCCCTCTTAGTTTTGCTTTTGTGTGCATGTTCAGCTGAGTAATTCAATAGACAGATAGAGACATGAATAGATATGCTAACTAGCGCCAGGGCTAACCTTTAAAGTTCATTAAAGCTGTCAGCTTTCAATGAAATATTTTCAGTTTTCCTTTTCTGAACTGGAATATAAACATTATTTGTACACTTGGTGCCAGGGGGGCATCCCCAGGAATTGGCTTTTAAGATTTTTTTCTTAAATGTAAAGAATAGGTTCAAGTGGGGTGTCAATTTTACAATCCTCATTTACAATCCTGTCACCAGAATGTATTCATGTTGTGCCAGTTGCCACTCTCTATTCTCATTACAATCACTGTCATCCAAACGAGGTATAGGAATTTGAATATCTCACACACATTCTTTGTGAAATATAGCAGGATCCAACAACAAAAAATAAAAAAGAGAGGGGAGTAAGGGGGAGAGGATGTTGCATTGTGTGGGTTACAAGCAGAACAAAAAGGTTATCATCTTGAATGCAGGCAGAAGATAGTAAATGAAGATAGCAAAGGCAGTTTTGACCAGTGGAGGCCTTCTTCAGAAATGACCCATAAAAAGAAAAGTAGAGACAGTTCACTGTACAGTGCCCACACTACTTTCCACTTTACAATAAGATTGCTCCTTATCAAAGCATCTTGATGTTGTGATGTTCCCTCTGCTACATCTTTGTGTTAAATTAAAAATAGAAATGTCCTCAAGTCATAAGGGCTTACATCTGGAATAAGATGACAACAACAATAATAATAATAATCAACTATTGAGTGACCTTTTATTGAAAGAGTTGACACAGCAGTGGGGGTAGGAAGAAGTAGCATTATCCCTATTTTGTGGATGAAAAAGTTTACTGAGGGATGAAGTATATTTTCCAAACTCACAAAGTCAGCACTAAAATCCAGAGTATTTCCATTCCAGGTCTTTTCATTGGCTTTTTGTTCACTCAGTGGAGGCATTACAAGACAAGAGGAGACTAATTTGCTGCTTCAAATTTTATAGCTAAATTTTCATAAGAAGGGCTAGAAATTTTATTGGTATTACCGTATCATCCAAGCTCTTCAATTACAGATCAGCAGCTTCTTGTGTGAGGTGCTGTACATACACACACACACACACACACCTGACAGCCCCAGCCCTGAAGAGTTTATAATCTAAAGTACATGACAAGACAATATGCAGACAGAAGGGCAGATAAGGAGTACACAAGATAACAAGGAGATGAGCCTTAACTCAGTCTCCCATTTTGCATCTATAACTTTGCTCCTCAAATTAGTTGTGCAATAGATTTTCTTGGGAGTTCAAAACTGGAGCTTAAAATTGGAAATGTGGACTTTATATACTAATTAGTAACTGAAATATATTGCAGCAATAGTTCTTCTCAGGCTCTCAAGGACAGCAGTCTCATTGTGAATGGCATTGGATTCAATCCAGTAACCACAGTGGTAAAGAAAAAAGAAGGCAAGTTGTATATGTTGCCTTGCACAAAAAATGGATTTTAACAAGAAAAATACCAGTGATACAAAGCATATTATAAACATGGGTATCCCATTAATTGTAACTCTCCAAGGTATGGGGTGAACAATTATAATCACTCATATAACAACTCCTAAAAGGCATTACTATATCAATACCAGCCCCTCAAATATACATCAACACCAGCCCCTCCCCAAATACTCTTCAAGCGATAAACTATCTTGCTCCATTGCTAGGTGACAATCTTTATGACTAGACTGAAGTGGCAATTTATAAACCAAAAGATACATAACATTTTATTAGTTTCCCAAAATTCCTCCATGCCTTATAGGGTCCTCCACATCACTATCCCATTGTCTCCTAATTATTCTAGTTAAATTTTGACCAATAATTTGTTTTAGATCATTCTCCAAAAACTGGGAAGGAATATTATCTTCAAGGACAATATATGCCATTTTACCAGATACAGACTAACTACTTTCACACACTTTCATATGTAAGAGTTGAAAAGGATTTCATCACCACCATTTCATTTATGTTTGCCACAGGTAACTGGCCTCACATCAGGAAACAGAAGAAGGTTACCTTCACAAATTATGTTAGTCATAGACCAGTCTCTTCAATACCTCTGTGTCCCCAGCCAACCAGTAATTCAAAGAATGAGTCTTCTGTTTTTCCTGCACCAGCATGTTTTCTATATAGCACCATTCAGTAAAAATCAAGAGCTCTTCCTCTATATTTGAAACAGGTTCTGCTCGAATGCTTTTGTTACAAAAATGATTGAATCCATCCCCTTCCCCAAAAAGAAAAACCAAAAAGCTTCTGAACTATTGGACCTAACTTAGTGCTTGGCTATTTCCTAGTATTCTCTACTCTATTCAGACTTCTTCACCTCGTAGACTTTCTTTATTCAAATTTATTTGACTCATACCGAAAAACAATCAATCTTCAATGTCCATCTGATCCAATGGATGCCACTATCACAAGAGTGTTCTGTGCTGTCCTGCTCTTGGCTCTCAGCAGGGTTGCTAACTGAATTTGGTTCATTCTCCCAAGTTCTTTTATCCAAGCCCACACATTTTCCTAGTTTCTTATTTCTCTTCAAATAATGGGAGAAATTTCTGCAAATCCATTAGGCTTACCACACAGAGGACTCAAGAGATCCTTCAGAACTTCTACATTATCACTGAGAGACAGGCTGCGAACATATTTTTACATACAAAGCTGCGATAAAGTGTGGTTCCATATGGCCTTTTTTCCCATGGATCTCAAAGCATTTAAATTCAGGCAGTTCACAAAACTTCCCTAAGGGAGATAAAAAGTATCATACTCCTAAATATAGAGAAACTCAGGCACAGAGAGGAAACAAGTGACCTAACTAAGGCTACACGGCAAGTCAGTGGCAGAATCAGAAACAAAACCCACAAGCTTGTAATCCGTTTCTGTCGCTCTGTGCACTAAAGTACATGGCCTCCCCGTGCTTTGAATAGCAAAGAACTTGATGGAGTCCCTGACTGCTCCTCGCAATGAAAACTGCACAAAAACTAGAAAACGCCTTTAAAAGAGTACAAATATAGCTCCTTATTGGAATCCTAAGAAACGTAACTGGCCAGCCTCAGAAGTCACAAAGCATGAATCAATCTCTTTTCTATTATGTAAAGTAGGCATGAGCAAATACTGTATAATGTCACCATTAAAAATTAAACATTTGCCAGCAGTTACCACTGAGCGATATCTGAGATTCTGCTATCTTGGAACAGAAAACAACTGGTGTTTTAGATATAACTGTGAGGAACCTGTTGGCAAACCTAATTTGTTGAGGGGCTCTTTTTGTCTGTTGCTTTTATGGTAACCATATATGTTCATATTTAGGTAATATTTATGCTGGAGGGGGTCCTAGCACTCAGAAATAAAGGATCCATGAATATTATCCCTTGCCCTCTGAAGGGGGTCCAGTATTATGATTCCCCTACCCTGTGAATGGGTAGTGTGATGACTGGGGAAAGGCAAGTCAGGAAATCATTGAGTTCTGTGATCATTTGACATCAGAAAGTCATAGAAGTCATCAGTACTGGGGAGCAGCTCTTTGATTTCTGGGTTCTCCTCTAGAAGACATTTGACCCCAAAAATGTTCTGTTGCCACTCCAGAAGGCCTTATGGGAGGAAAATGAAATGATTTGCCTTATTCTTTGTGCCTGGAGGCTCTCATTCAACACTGCCTCAGTTCAAATAGCAATAGCTAGCTGACTATGCAAGCCTAAACAGTAGTTTCAGACCCCATAAGGGTCTTCTACTGAAGGTGATAATAGGGACACATATAATCATACATATGGTAATGCAGTGCATAGTCCAGTATCCTATAGAATAATTTATACAAAAGGATTACATTGCAAACTACTTTGGCTTTGTATCTTTACAAGGAGTATATGTAGATGGGATAGGCAAGGCCAAAGAAGGTACAATGACTGTGAAAGTCTGAGTATGGGGCAAAGCCAATGCACTTGGGTTTTGTTTTTCAGCTAGGAAGAAGTTTGGGAAGAAATCATTGGGCTGAGAGAAGAAATGAGTTTTGAGGAGTTGTAAAACAGCTTTGGTGTTAATTAAACTGAAGCTATTCCAGAAGCTGGAGAAATCAGTATAGGAGAACTGTTTATTGGTCACGGAGTGAGGAGGAATTTGGGGACAGACTAGAGATTAGGAAAGGATTAGTAAAATTCATATTCATGGTTGATCAGAGAGCAGATTTGATGTTAGATTCTGAGATAAAAGTCGCAGTAAATATTTCTGGGTATGTGCCTGTCTGTTATATACACCAACTTGTGTCCAGAGAGGAAAGCAAACAGTCAGAGAAGGGGAATCCTCCACCAAGTAGCTAGCCTCCCAAATGAGTCTACATCATTGCCAGATCTGAAATTTCAACTGAAACCCACATAATCCAAAGGGACAATCCCTGCTCAGCAAGTTAAAAGGGAATCCTCCCTGAGATAAACTGCAGGAGTTGAGCCAAGTTCACCTCAACTGTATATTGCTCTTTAAATATCTTATGGTAATGTGTACACTGGAATTTGGCCAAATTCCAATCTGAGTAATTACGTTCTGCCTTCCTAAATTCCCCATCCTGCAGTTTCAATTAGAGATGCCATTCGTCTTCATGCCCTGTCTCAAAACAGCACAGTGTTCCTGGATGCTGTTAAGCAGCTGCTACATTCCACCTGAGTAGTGGTCACATTTCATTCCTGGGTGATGTGATCGCTCTCTATCCCTTACCTTTGTCACAGGGCTTCTGTGAAGCTCAGTTAGCTAGGGTTTGAAATTCTATACCTACACAGACACAGCTCTTACGCAGAGGCAATGCACAAAATGGATAGGGCAGGCAAGTTTGCCCAGGCAATTACAAACAGCAGACTATGATATGTATATGGCACATATATGTGTCCTGTCCATTTTTCCCCATATATGTACCTTATTCTATTCACAAGTTATTAGATGCAGCAGCACCCTTATGAAAGGCTTAAGAAACATAACAAATAAACATCGTATAAAATCACTTCTAATGCTCCTAATGCGTTAGCCACAGAAATTTCTTTGAGAACTAGCAAATTCTAATAAAATATTGCTGAATAAAGTGAATCCATTAAATAATTCATACAAATTTCAGTTTTTATATTATCTTTTTCACACACTTTTTACATAGGGCAACAAGGAACTGAAAGTGCAGAGATTAATTTAGGTAACAATTACCACAATTCACAATTGCATTAGCACCTATTAAGGTTCATTGTTCTGTGGAAATTTTAATGATACATTCCTGAGTGAATAAAAGCAGAAGATGATTAGAAATAAAATTGTTTCTATGTATGCTGACAGGACTGCTGAGCATAATTATACATTTCTGAGGCGACCTGTTTGGAGTTTACTCCGTAATTTTATGTAAATTTTGAATAACTTCATTTTTTCAGGTTAAATGCTAATATGTTATTTCATTGCACAGGGTGTCACATGAGTACTAATGGACATGGATTGCAATTGATGGAACCTCTTCAGTTAAAAGTCCTGAATAGTTCAGAATGATGGACTTTTACTTCATTGTTTTCTGACCTAGCATCTTATTCTTGAACTAGCTGCCAATGTTTTCAATCAGCTGCTGCCTATTAGCTACAGTATCTAGATTGATAGGAAAAATCCAGTCCAAGAAAAATGTTCTTTTGGTCCATCCCCCCCCAATTTAGTCCCTACATGATGTAGGCTTAAATCATCTTATGTAGGTCCATATAATACACATGCAGTAAGCTGTGCAACAGTAAAAAGCAAGGAGAAAACCAAATCAAATACATTTAAGACAAATGTATGCAACCAGAGTTCTTCAAATCCTGCCCATTTAGATTCCCCTGGACTTCAGAGAGACATCCTCTGTTAAATGTTTATGATCAGTGAAGATAATTTTCAGTTCACTCAGCATCCCAAAATTGAAGTGAACTTCAAAAAACCTGCAGCATGTTATAAGATAGATATGAAACCAGATATATTGCACAGACCACCATACCCACAATACTTTGCTCCCCTTGACACATTTGAACCCCTCACCCTTCAGATGTCTTACAGTTAGCTGGCCTACTGCCCCTCCCTGCTTAGCTGAGAGGTCCCAGATGACATTACAGTAGTATTGATTCTGTCTGGGATCTTCCAAGATACATAAAGAATTTGGCACCTACTTTCCATTTCATTTTAATAGTGGTTTACACCTTTAAAATTAGGGATATGCTAAACTCCCAAATATTTCCAAGATTATTCGCCTACTTCCTTAATCCTATCGTGAATTTTGGTTACAACATCTATGAATGATATAAAGGCTGAGTACAGACAGTCAGGGAGGTTAGGGGGAGGTTGGGTTGAGTTAAAAATAGCCACCCAATCTAAGATAAGTCGAGTTGGGAAGGGCTAGTCGGGGGGCTGGGAAAGGATCAAAGAGTCAAGCAGGCTCCAGGGGAGAATTGGGGTGGGGGGGGGGGTCCATGGGGAAATTAGGAAGGGCAAGCAGAGTCCACAGGAGGGATCAGGAGATCAGAAGAAAAGGCAGGGTCTGCGGAGGGGTTTCTGGGGTCCAGGAAGTTTTGGTGGGATCAGGGAGATTTGCAGAAACTGGGAGGTTTGTGGGGGATAGAGATGCTCTCTCCCCCACTGCCTGGGATCAGGGTCCATTTTTCCCACCCACATCCCCTCACCCTGAGGCAAACAACCCCCCTGGTGAACCTATACTCCATCCTTCCCACTCTGACTTACTTTCTTGGCTCCCAACACTAGCAAAAACTGCTAAAAGTGGTACTGGAAGAAACTTCTGGGATGGGGGGTTTGGCAGGCTGCAGGGGTTGTCTGTCTGGGAATGGAGTTGGGGGGTGGGGCGTGTGCAAGGGGCCCAGTGCAAGGAGAGGGTAGGAAAAGTGCAGCCCTGAAGCTGGGGCTAGTGGCTGGGCTTTCCCAGACCTGCGCTTGCACTGGGAACTGTACAGAAGTTCAGTTAGATCCATCTCACTGGTCCCATACTACCTTGGAGGTGGAGTTAACTTATATCAGGTTGGCCATTTTTAGACCAAGCTAACTGTCCTGAACTTCTATGCAGTTTTCACTTAGTTCCACCCACCTGATGTAATGTCTGCATCTGTGTGAATTAAGTTAGATCAGATAGCCATTTTTAACATGATCTAACCTCCCCCTAACCACCCCAAATGTCTTTACACAGCCATAAAGTCTTTCAAGAAGCAATGGCAAGCTAGAATGGGAGGGAAGAGAAGCCATCCTCTAGCTCTGAAAAATATTAATCAGAAGATATGACCAAGCCTCCCCACAAACCAAGATAGATAAAGTACTCCAGCTGACTTTTCCACTGAAGAGCCAAGAGAGGAAACAGAGCCATTCACCTATTTAAAAGTACATAAGAGCATTTTCAGATGGAGCTCCTGATCTGAAACCCAGGGATGTTTTCAGCAAGATTTGGGTTTCACAAAATTCTAGCTTCAGGGAGAGCTCCAGTGGGTGTGCGTCAGAGCAGCACCCCCTTTGGCAATGCACCACATGTGCGGCGAGCTCTTCGAGTTCACTGACATGTCAATGGAGCTGCTGCTCAGACCCCCTCCTGTGCTGTGAGATATATGAGCTCATAAGCTGATCTGCCCAGAGTCCTGGCTTTCAATAAGCTCTGGAACCTGCTGCTGTTTGCTTTTTCCTCTCACCTCCCTACCTCTTTGTATTCAGTAGCAAGGGAGCAGGGAAAAAGAGTTCTTCACTGCATATGTGCGACACAACCAAAGTGGGAGTGACTGCACCCGTTACAACGATCTTGTATCTGCACATGTCTATCTTTACACTCGTTAAGTTGGTAATTCTGTGCTTACCATTCCCCCTGCATCCTATACTATGGACCAAGGGCAGGCAATGATTTCAAGCAGAGGGCTGGTTACTGAGTTTTGGCAAGCCATCGAGGGTTGCATGATAGACAGCCAGGGACAGATAAATATTAATTTTCTAAATGTTTTAGGGGCCCCACAGGCTGAAGAGAATGGCCTGGTGGGCCGCATCTGACCCATGGGCCACATTTTGCCTAGCCCTGCTATAGACACTCCTGAGAAATACCTGGCATTCCATCTGTCCTTGCTGCAAAGTCTTAAAGATTGTCCTTTTTCAAATTTTTTTGTTTGGAGTATTCTTTTTTTTATTTTATTTTACCAATGGAACTATCAGGAAAGGAAAGCAATTTACAACAGTGAATGACAAAGTGTAAATATAATAATGTCTTCAACCAAAATAATCAGTTTCCCCTCAGGTACCAATTTCAGCAGCTTCATCATCAGTAAGAAGCAACTTTTTTCAGTAAACAAGAGAATGTTTTGCTTCCCTAAACTATCTTGTGTGCCTTGTGATAGAAGATGGCTGTGCAGCTCAAGGTCAGAGTTCATGCTGCTTTCACCAGCACTCAGTTTCAAAGTTTCAATCCACCCACAACTCATATGGTGGCTACAATTGACTTACGCAATAGGGAGGAGCTACGTAGGGTTAAGAGAGGTTGTTTGAGAACTAGCAAGGGAAAAAAAACAAAACCAAACCAAACCTTTCTGTATTTCTTCAGTCTTCTTCACTGGGTAATATGTGTAGTAGCACGTACTAACAAGTATGTAATAATTTAGTATCTGATGTGTAGCATAGGAGTTTATCCCATCATCTCTTGGGCCTCTTCCAAGTGAGTTCCCATGAGTTCTATCACTCCACATTAACAATGAGCTACTAGCGACAGCTGCCATAAAACTATATTTCCTAACACTGTCTTGTACTCAGGTCTCAAGTCTATCATTCTGTGTTAAGGATTTTTAAGGTACTTGTCACCATGGTATCTCCTTCCCCCTCCCCCCTGCTCCCATGTCCTGGATTTTTACTAATCTCCCTATTGCTACTTCCAATTATATCTTATAAATTCTGCCTATCCTGTTCTTTCTTTAATACCTCATCTCTACTTTATAGTGAAGAATCAAGCACATTTAAGAAGCGCTTGTATCTTCCCCCATTCAACCACTTGCTCTGGAAGAGGAAACCCCAGTTTTGAAAACAAACAGCATAGGTGTTAGAGATGTGATAATGAAATTTAGCAGGCAGTAACTGCTAACTTTTTAAACAATGGGCTGCTTGCTGGATCAGAGAACATATGACTGGTCTCAATGCACAACAATACATATCAGAAAAGATACCAGGATTTTAGAAACCACAAATAACTTTTGAATCATTTTTCAAATAGTTCACCATAGTGGAAGAAAACAGCATCCCAACTGGAGTTTTATGAATTGTTTGCTACATCTGCAAAGTGGTAGATTTCTCCTGCCAGTCCTATTTTAAGGGTCATTTGCACAATCTGGTGCAAAGTATCCCTGCTCAGCAAGCTTTGTGTACTAACTTTCAAACCACCTGAAGCACAGACTTGTATTTCTGTGTTCCCAGAGCTAGATTTAAACTTAGGTGGTCAGGCTCATTCTTTGAGAAGACGAAAACTATACTTTTAATGATAGGCAACAAATAACCCATGTAGCCCTGTGGGGTCATGCCAACTCTCAGGATCTCAATATTGCTCTGTTAGACAGGAGGATGTGACACAATTGCACATATACAAATACACAAATCAATTAGGTGCATAGACACACATACTACCAGCTCAGGCACATACACATCCAAACCAGCCTAGGCACATGCATACCTATCACCAATTCAAGCACATACACTATACACCCCAAAAGTTAGACACAGATCACTAATTCATATATCTTGGACACAATGCCATATATATATATATATATATATATATATATATATATATACACACACA
>NW_005842985.1:416019-421081 GCF_000455745.1 Alligator sinensis | reverse complement strand
CAGGACCAAGATGGAGACTTGACATACAAAATGGAAACTTGACATGACTTTTGTTCACTTACAAACACAGGCCTAAACCATACAATATCCATATGAAACAATAAAAATCAATACAAAAATGATAATAATACAATATACAACAATAAGAATCAATACAAACCTAATAATACAATATAAAACCGTGGATATCCCAAACCAAAAACTTGCTACCAAAATAAAAATGTTAAAGCTTCTCCTAAGTCTGAGCTTGCTTATGCTTGTCTATAGGGAATAGAGAGGGAGAGAAAGAAAAACCAGAAATAATTGGGGAAGGGAAGGGAATGCATATCTTTCATACATATATATATATGTATTAAAAAAGAAAAACGGGGGGTTTTGCTACACCCATATAGAGGGAATGTTTTTAGGCATGAGTTGATGACAATGGTTTCTTCCATTGAGAAAAGATCAAGTGATTAGCTGGAAACTTAGTCTTACTTTTACTTATCAGCTCATAAAACTATTTCTATGTTGACATAACATCACTTTCTTTGGCTTCTTACCTTAACTAATCAGGGTGAGGCAAAAAGCCAAAGAACCAGGCTGACCATCAGATGCAAAATGACAAATACCACATTTCTTTGGGAAATGTATTTTCCAAAATGAAAATATATAGAAGGAAAAAAAAATCAATAAAAAACCACAAGCATGTTTAAACCAAACTAGATATTGTAGCTGGACCCAATATTGCTGCTCTTACTCTAAGCCTGTCAGCTCAGAGAGACATGTCCACTTTCTCAGCATTTAATATCTTGTTCTTATCACATCCCAGTGAGCAGACACATTGCCAACAGGTATACTATTTTATTTGAAGATTCTGTACACTCCTTACAATGAACGTTGATAGTGATGCTCTGTTCAGGGTAAAGTACAATGAAAGATCTGGATTACAACTAGTTTGGTCATATTCACATAGGTATATCTAATTCTTGTAAGGATCCCAGGGAGGGAAAAACTGCTCTGATTCCCTACAAAGATGAAAAGCAATTATGGAGGGGCATGACTGCATCCTTTGTGCATGCCAGAGCTGGGTTCTCTCCTAGATCTTCATGCTAAGAGAGAACCCAGCATGAAGGTATTGGAGGACTGACAGATCCTTGGTTGTGTTCATCCAATGGCCACAGACCCAAACATGCCTTTGTCACAGCTGGCTTCAACTCTGTCCAAGAAATACAGGATGAATGTCTTCCTCATAATGCACTGCTTGTGCAGTTCCTCATCATTCACCTTGTCCTATAGGTTTTGAACCATTTTAGCTGTTAGCAGTTAATAAGAAGCCCCTTTTCAACACCTGAGCAGGGTTTGTGAGAATTTCAACAGCTATATATATATATATATATATGAGGTCTCCATTGCATATACAAACATGACTGGAAATCTACTCAGACATTTCTGAAAAGATTCAATTGCATTTCTGATGTGAATACTGGCCAAACCCCTTCCCCCCCCCTAAAAAGTATAGTATTCTGATGGTTTGTGGTGCTTTTTCTGTCAGTTTCCAGACCAAAACTGATCATTCTGACAAATAAAATTTTACAGACAGTTAGTCTTTTAAGTGAGGTGAAATACTTTTGAGTATTCTGATTTCATAAGGAAGTGTTCTGAAGTAGCCACTACATTTGAAACTAGCTACTGTACATGTAAGGCATCATTTTGCCAAGGTGGAGTCTGTGATTTTGGGAGGACATGTAGGACTATTGAGGATGGGAATATGCCACTCACCTGGTCCCAGCTGTCTGAGCTTTCTTGAAACAAAGCAAGACAAAACACCTTATTCCCTAGCTATTATCATTACAGTGAAAACCAACAATATGCAAAAATCACTGGGAGCAGTGCAGAGATGCCTACTTGAGTTTGCAAGGAGCCAGAAAAAAGTGCTCTAAGATATGAACTACTCTACTCATTTTCCTAAATACTAACTTGCATGATATCATGTTTAATATCAGCATTGTTAACTGTTTCCTTGACTGAAACATATAAAAACAAATAGAAAGTATTGTATTATAGATATCTACAGCCAAGGGGGATTGCAAACAAAAAAGCTGGGAGAATGGAAAAATTATAAATTAAGATACATAGTGCTTCAGTCATCTATGGTGGGTTGTGCAGGATATAGAAAAAGACTGGCTTTATTTTCCAAAAGGTAGGGGGATCAGCTTTCAAACAAGACTGGGAAACACTGATATTCAAATTAGCATTCTGTGTCCACAGACTGTCACATGTCTCACCATCTGCCATGCCCCAGCACTTCAAGCTGCACAAACCAAACCACCAAAGCCTCCTAGTTCTCTCTTCCCAGTGCTCAGAGAAAACATATTTCAAAAGCACATTTTCTATTGGCTTTCTGTGTGGGAGATTTGGCTCTTGCTCCTTGAAGTAAAGCCACAAATATTTTTTTAAAAGAAAATTGCAAAAGATTTTTGTTATCAGCTTAACTACAATTTCCCAGTGGCTCAGGTCTACTGAAGATGGTGCCAAAAAACTGTTAGTACTTGTAGTTCATTCTGATTTAAATTCTGTGCCAGCTGAACTGAATAAAAATGCAAGGAAACTTTACTTTAGACTAACTGGATTTTTAGGGTTAGAGAGCCTGGTAGAGACATACAACTAAATGGGAATATCACTCTGTATAGTGTTAAATAAGTGCTCAATGTTTGCACTGTGTATTCAGTGTCATTTCAAACCTTCTCCAGGGAAATGCCTGCTTCCAGTGTTCATAAACCTCATAGAACTCAAGAGACTTGAAGATTCACACCAGCCCTTCCTATATAACCTTACTTAAAGGATCAGCTGTAAAGAACAAGGGTTAATCTAATCTGAAACTATGCACATACATGCACATAAAACAATGATAGCTTTTGTTTTTAAAAAAGATATACTGAATATTATTTATGTTCCTTTTCTAACTTCCAGGCACTCAGATGTCAAAGATAGGTGTAGTTTAAGGAGGGGATGGCCAGATTAGATTAGACTTGGTAGTTGGAAGAGATACCTATCAGTCACTATAAGCAAGATGAGTTAGAGGAATGAGTATCTGCTCAATACTCAGGTGAGAGGGAAAAGGGAAAACTGGCATACTGAATTCCTTATACAGACTCGTTAATAAACAGGCCTGTCCTTATGTTGTCAACCAGCAGTAGATAACCATTTTTCCAGTCTCATAAAAGATCTTATTATGTTAAAATAATTTAAGCAAAAGAGGTGAGATTTTAAGGAGAAATGCTAAACAAAACAAAACAAAAAAGGGAAGACGACAACAGGCAAGGGATTTGCTGCAGGCATCCTGAGCAGTGTAAAACACCGAGAGAATATCAACAAAGCCTCTCTCAGGTTGCTCTGTCTGTATGTGGTGACAGACAGTCTTTGGGAAATCAGTTCAATAAGTATGTGAAAGGGATGTTTTAAGATCCACCCATCTCAGAGTGTGCTATCTTTTGTCTGTCTAAGGATTATGTTTCTTTAATCCCAACCTCATACAGATGAAAAGTAACAAATTCATCATCTTCATACCAGGTTGGTGTACATGCGTGTGTTTTATATGAGAAAATTTCGCTAAGGTTAGACTCAAAATTCACTAGCAATAAATAAATAAATAAATAAATAATCTAAACAAATAAATGTGGATGTTTTGCCTGATTTAAAAAAAAAAGAAAGATTCATGTCACAAAGGCAGAAAAGAAAACAGCATCTGTATGTAGAAAAAAGAAATAGGAGCAACGAAACCAGAAGTGATACTACGCCTCATTGGTACAGCAAGGAAAATCACAAACCAGTTAAAATTCCCTGTCCTCGCTTCTGCTGTACTTCTCTAGCTCATACTATATCTTGTAATTTTTATTATCAATGTTATATGCGAAATATTACACACAGGATAATTTGAGCATTCTGAATGTATGCTCAGGCAGGATGACTAAGTCTATTGAGACTCCTAGATTAGTCCTATTAGGAGTTGAATGTCATGCTATTTGTCATCTGAAAGGCAATTTTCCCTAGACCAGTATTAAGGTTTCATATTTTATGATAACCTCTATATACTGTTACTCTGGACATTTTTCATATACCCACTCACTGGACAGGTACCTCCTGTGGTAACTGCAGCCTTGCAAAATTTGGCTTCCCTAGGTAACTAAATATATTTTTCAGTGAGTAAAGTTTTTTTTCAGTACCATCAATTGTATAGGGGGTGGGAAAGCAGGGGCTAGTGCCTTTCCTGATGTAATTTCATGATAGGTACGTACAGAATAAGAATGGTGCATCTGAAAGGTCATTTATTGAGCTGATAAAATAATAGCAGATGACCCTGCCTAACTTGATAGAGATAAAATATTAAAATCTGGTAACAGTTTTGTATTCAGCAGTATCCTACTGATGAAGAATTCTGTAGAAATAAAACAAAATAGTTGAAAAATGTAGCATTTGGGACATTCAGTGTAGAATTCTATGATAGAAATATATAAGGGTAAATGTACAATAATGCAAGAAGTATGAATGGATTCAAGTTAAAATATTTAGTTGACTGAAAATTCCACTTTACTTGGAGCAAAGTATGCTATGTTTAAAGTGCTTGCATACTATGGATATGTACAAGCATTATGTTTAAATCAACCAAACTTCAGGAGGTGAAATAATTTTAAAATGACCTGGATTAACCCAATACAAAATGGGTTAACCCATCCTGAGGCATGCCTGCATGTGTTCACAGCATAGCTCTAGGATTAGGAAAGCCCAGCCGCTCACCCCAGCCCCAGGGCTCTACTGATTTAACCTCCCCAACTACACCTCCTGGGTCCACCAGCTCCCATTGCCATTGCAAGGAAGTTTGGCACCTGAGGCAAAGCTGGCAGCAGCAGCCCACCCTTGCTCATGCATGGATCTGGGGGACACATGCCTCCCCTAACCATGCTTGCCCAGGAGTGCAGGCAATGGTGAGTGCCACTTTCTCCCTGTCCTCACCCCGAAATGAGCTGCTTGTGGCTCCATCCTGGGCCCCACTTTTCTGGGCAGCACATGTTGGTGCCCCTTC
>NW_005842985.1:361019-411019 GCF_000455745.1 Alligator sinensis | reverse complement strand
TGTGACCCCAAGCCAATTTGCCACCCACCTGACCTTGGGGTCCCACCTAGAGAGTGGTGGTGGATGGGTTGATATCAACCTGTAAAGATATGGACAGTGGAGTCCCACAAGGCTTGGTGCTTGGACCTGTGCTGTTCAGTGTCTTCATCAGTGACTTGGATGAGGGCATGGAAAGCATTCTGTCCAAATTCACAGATGATGCCAAATTATGGAGTAAAGTTAACACACCAGAGGGTAGGGAGTGAATCCAGGCGGATCTGGACAGGTTGGGAAAATGGGAGGAACAGAATAAGATGCATTTCAATAAGGACAAATTCAAGGTGCTTCACCTAGGAAAAAGGAATCACCACCATGCTTACAGGCTGGGAGGAGGACCTTCTCAGCAGCACAGCAGCAAAAAGGGATCCTGGAGTCACTGCTGATTTCAAGTTGAACATGAGTTGTCAATGTGATGAAGTGATCAGTAAAGCTAACCACACTTTATCATGCATTAGCAGGTGCATGACAAACAGGTCTAGGGAGGTGATACTTCCCCCTCTATTTGGCATTGGTCAGACCGTAGTTGGAGTACTGCATCCAGTTTTGGGCACCGCGCTTCAAGAGGGATGTGGACAGCCTCGAGAGGATTCAGAGGAGGGCGACTCATATGGTTAGGGAACTGCAGCCAAAGCCTACGAGGAAAGACTGAGGGCCTTGAATCTGTTCAGCCTCTGCAAGGAAAGGCTGAGAGGTGATCTTGTGGCCACCTACAAATTCATCGGGGGGGCAGCAAGGAATAGGAGATGCTCTGTTCCCCAAGGCACCCTTTGGAGTAACTAGGAACAACAGCCACAAACTGAGGAAGAGCAGATTTAGGTTAGACATCAGAAAGAACTTCTTTGCAGTAAGGTTTGCCAGAATCTATAATGGGCTTCCAAGGGAGGTGGTGCTCTCCCTGACCTTGGGAGTCTTTAAGAGGAGGCTAGACATGCACCTGGCCAGGGTCATCTAACCTCAGAGCTCTTTCCTGCCCAGGGCAGGGGCTCGGACTCGATGATCTACTGAAGTCCCTTTCAACCCAAACATCTATGAATCTGTGAATGCTGGGGTGTTATAATTTTAGTGCCTAAAGTTACCATGCAAGTAATAAACTGAAGACAGGTAAGATCTGATACTGAAACAAAAAGTATAGGCAATGCCATAATACCCCCCCACTGTAACTACATCCCATAACAGAACCATCACCATTCATGGATCTTATAGCTGCACATCCAGAAATGTTAGACATCTCATCCAGTGCACCAAATGCCCTGAGGGAAAATATATAGGAGAAACCAAACAACAACTGTGTGCCAGAATGAACGCACACTGAAAATCTATCAAAGACAAGAATACCCAGCTACCTGTGGGTATACACTTGTCACAGGACAATCGCTCCCTCTCCAATCTTTCAGTTCGAATCCCCAAAGGGAACTTACAAAACACCTCCCATAGACGAACCTATGAACTTCACTTCATAAATCTACTGGATACTAAAAATCATGGACTCAATATAGACATTGGTTTTATGACGCATTACAATCTGCCTGACATCTGATTCACCAGGTACCTGCCTGACAGCCTCTTTTCTACCTTGTATCTTATCACTGCACTGTCTCCCTTCAGCCTTTTTTCTCTGCTTTCTTCCCCCTCCCTCTCCCCCCTCTGCTTCATCTCTCTGCCACACCTTTTGTCTTTCTCATCCTACCTATTTAACATTTTCACTGACATCCTGCCACGTTTTTAGCTTTCATTTCTTCAAGTCTCAGAACAGCAGAGACTCCCCATTCCTGAAAAAGGGTGACTGGGCCCGAAAGCTCGCCAAGGAACTGTTTCCAAATACTCAGTTGGTCTAATATAAGATATCACATCTACTCAAAGAACCTTTCCTGCGTAGACTACGCCATGAACTCCATCGGGGTTCCTTTTCAACCATAAGCAAATATGCTCCCTGGTCTCCTCTAATTTTTGTCCCCGTCTTGCCCCCAAAGATGCTCTGTAAAAGTTACTCCAAGGCCAGCAGTGGAGACTTGGTGAGAGAAGAGAGATAAGAAAGAAAAAAAAATATTTTTCAAGGCAGAGAAAGCATGGAGAAAAAGGAGCTGGGCCTTTTGCTTGCTGATTTCCTTGTCTGTCAGGTAAGGAGAAACTTAATCTAAATTGTCTCCTACCTGATGGTCCCATGACAGGTTGAAGCTGCTCAACCTATCTCCTCAATTGCTACATAACTATGTGGATTCCAAATTCCCAAATTCTGCAACTTAGCACCTTCTCTGAGATGAACAAAACACTGGACTGTCTCAGGTGGAGAGGAAAGGACTTAACAACTACGTAACTGGTAAATGGGGTGCTTTCTCCATCAAGCTTTCATTTGTGCTCTGTAGGTCCAATGTCAGTTAAGGTTGTGGTCATTAGGCTGACTATAAGTTCCTATGGCAACTGAGTTAGGCATTCATATGCTTTAAAAACAGTCACTGCCTTGCCTATGTTTAACGTTAGCCTAAAAATGGTCTCTGTTGGGTTTGAAGCTAATAGCTCATCCAAGTAAAAAAGGCAAGGGCAGAGGTGAGTTTCTACCTTTACTGCTCATCTCATTCAGCTGGAGAGAGTTTTCTGCACTAGTTTTCCAGATCCCCTGTAGAACCATTTTCCTCCCCATGGTGATCACTTTATAATCATCCAAATTCACATTGAACTAAAGGGACAAATTCTACCAAAAGAAGGCACAAGCAGCCACTTCCAGAAGGTTCTTTAATAACTTTTCTCTTGAAGAAAAGAACATTTATTTCAAATTTCTTCCTCTGTAAAGACAGCTCACAGCATGTTTCAACTTCCAGCTAGATAATGTATTGATCTCTGCCATTCAGCTGGACTGAGAATTTAACAGCAAATTCTAGTTTTCAATGTAGAGTGGAATAATTGTGCATGCGTGGGGATCAGAAGGGGGATGTGGAAGTGAAAGGAGGTTATCTTTAAAATGGTTGTGCTTGGAGATGGGAGGAGGAAATGAGAGAGAGAAGACAGAGATGTTGTTCTCCGCAAGCGGATGGAGAACAGTAGCAGTGCCCACGGTCCCATGGCTCTTGGAGAGTGTTCTCATAATTATCTATGTGCCATTTATCCAAATGGAGTACAAAGGCAAATATAAGCAGTGGGTGGAACTGAGTCAAAGCAACAAAGCAAGAATCTCCTTTTGCCTCTCCATTTCTCTCTGCATCAACAGCCAACATGAAAAACAGAGCAAAGAAAAAAAAAAGAAATGAGAAAGAAAGAAAGAAATGCTAAGGATACCCTTACATGAGATTATTCTTGAGTGCAAGGGGGATATAGCAACTAGCAATAATGGAAGCATCAGAGAAGAGCTTATGTATAGATACTGAAGGTGGAGGGTTTTTCCCCTTGGTTTCTTTCTTTTTTGCCTTTTAAGCCAACTTAAGCAATTTAAAATGCTTTGTATAAAACAGCATTTTACAATGTCTGCTTGACCTTGAAGTTGCAGCATTTCTCTTGCTCTTGCTGTGGAAGTTAACTGGTGTATTCTCTCCTGGTTTGGTTTGCAATCCCTGAATAGCTAATTCAGTTATAAAGAGACACTTGGAATATTGGGGAAGGTGGGGGGAGGTTGTACTTCATTTCCTCCAAGAACTATTAATAAGCCCAAAACCTTGAATAATGCAAGTAGGACCTTCCTTAAGGACCATACAGCATAACAAGGGCCAGTGAAAAATTCATTCATTTTGGCAGTGAAGGCATGTTTCTTAGCAACACGCACATTTTGTATTGACTCTGCTTTTTGGCTAACTAATTCCATAAATAATGAATTTAAATTACACATTAATGAATGAGGCCTAGGGTTCAATGTGGAATCAATAACAATCTTTCCTCTGTAATGCTTTAGGTTAAGGTCCCCAAATAAACATTTAATTTAGATTTTCATGAGGGAGTTACTGTGTATATACCAAACGATCATTAAACACTTTTACAGTACAAGAGATTAACTATATAATAGATAGAACAGCTGTTAAACAGATTTTAATTCCCGTCTCCCATTTCTCTCTGTTTTTATTTCTACTATCTGTTTAAGTTCAATTTACGGGAGCTATATGCATAGAGTTTGTTTGGTACAGAGTTGTGAATGAATACTTACTGCACATTAATTAATGGTGTAACATGAAGAGGGCTAATTGTGGCTTTAGTGAAAGTGCAGAAACTCACTTGGCACCAAGCAGCTTTACTGGATACAATGGGACAGGCAGGGAGCAAAAGCATAGACATTTCTCAGTCCCTCCCTAATTTAGTTATTATTACTAAAGTTTCTGGGGGGGAGAGGAGCACATAGGCTTAATAGTACTGGAGCTGAGGCAGAATACCCACAAAACAAAACTCCATGGATCATCCATTTCCCTTGCTAGGCAAGATATTCTCAGTATTAATCAGAATCACCCTTTGTAGAGAAAGGAGAAATCAGGCAGACAACGGTATAATTGTAATGGTTCATTCCCGAAAATGGCCTGAGAAGGTTACACTTTGGCAGCTGTTCCTCTTGCCATTTAAAGCATGGTAACACCATTGTTCAAATATCCTGACAATAATAATAAACCTATTAAACAGATTTCTGAGTAGCAGTGATAAATGATAAGATACTAATTAAATCAGGCTGACATTAGATAACTTAGCAGCTACAAGAGCTAGGAAATTTCAAAATGTGGAAAAAGGAATGACAAATCAGCTCCTACAGGCTTAATAAGACAGGTGCTGATGCATTTAAAACAATGCAAAAATCAAGCTATAGATTTTGTGGACACATTTCAGTTTGCCCTGTGCTAAATTGATTACTAAAGACGTGGAAGCAATTTGTGTTGAATGAGTGCATTTGGATATGGGTCAAGGGTCTGAATGCCTTTGCCAAATGGTTATTTCATGATTGTCCACTCTGGGATTTCTTGTACTTCCTCCATATCATCTAGTATTGGCTGTCACCTAACACAAGACACTGGGCTATATGAACCAGATACCCTAGCATCTCATGGCAGTACCTCTAGGCTGATTTAAATTCTCATTTAGGTAGTATCTTTTTGTTCCTTTATCATCTTCTTCATCTCAAAGTAGTTCAAGTTCTTTTCAATAAGCCAGTGTTGCCTAGTAATTAAAGCAAGGTTGGAGAGCAAGGGCTAAATCTAGTTATTTAGATGTGTATGTGGCTCACACAACATATAGCCTCCTAAATATTTGTGGGTTAGTTGTCATCACACAAATGTTTGCTAGGGAAGTTATTTTCTATTTTATAGATATATATGGGGATTTGAAATACAGAGGATAAAATCCGGGCATCACTAAATAGAGCCTAGAATTCACCAAGAAACACTGGGTGCATCTACACATGCACTTTACTGCAGTTGACTAATTAGCTCTACAGTAAAGCATCACTGTCTACATGTGCACTGGCATTAGTGCACAGTAAATTAACAAACTCCACCATAAGAGAGGGTAGCTGAGTGCAACAAAACACACGTTTAGATGATGACAGGGGCTGACTGGGGCACATGGGTGCTATAGTGGCACGGCTGCCTGCCACAAAGCTCCACTGTTTAGCACCCTTGTGCCCCAGCCAGCCCCTACACTGCCCAATGCTGCCACTCAGAGCCCGAGGCTGCTGCCTGCCCGGGGTTGCTCCACCCAGGCTCAAACAGCTGCTGCTCTGGGCACATGTGTAGAAGCTGTGCCTGGGAGCAGCTGACTCCAGCTCAAACTGCTCGAATTGTGTCATGTTCATTTCACATGTAGGTACACCCAATGTGATGTAGCAAGTCTGCAACAAATCCCGGGATAGACCACAATTTTCCAAGTGCCACGCCTGTATTTTTATTATGTGATCAGTACTTTGCATGTGTAGCTGGTATTAAGGTAGTTGCACAATTAAACAGATAATTGTGCAACACCTGTCACACGTAGAGGTGGCCTCAGCCACAAAGACCTCCTGGCCATCTGAAGTGTTCCCAAATAAGCCTAACTATGTGACATCGAGCAATGCCTCCGTGCTAAGAGTTTCCTCCTGATAAAACAGGTTTAGGAAAGCATACCTTGCAGGTGCTAGATAGCTTAATTAATGAATGTTTGCAAAGCACCTCAAAAACCTTTAATGAAAGGTACTAGAGAAGTGCAAAGTATTATTATTTCCCAGATGCATTGTAAATGAACACAAATGCCTTTGTGGAAGCTGACATTTTCACGTACCTACTGAATTGCTGCAAAAAGCCCAGCTTCATTGTATTAAATATTTAGCAGAGCTTTTTTTTTTTTTTTTTTGAATCAATTCAGTAGGTATGTGAAAATGTCAGCTTCTACAACAGCATTTATATTCATTTTTGGCAGATGTTTATTCCACTGCAAAAGACAACGAGGAGGACCAATGTGCACACAAATACCCCTTCCTCTGATTATACATCCTGTGGGATGCTCTCTTCTGATATATTAGGTGTTCCAGTGTTCAATGAAGCCACAAACTTTTCCCCACAAGAGTTTCATACAAGTATTTCATGATGGAAAATCGGAGCTCAGACCTAAATTTAGCAATAAATTAAACCCTATAAAAGAAGTAGGAGTCTACTATGACTGAATATTTAATCCAATTTATGGCCGACTGTTCACCAGTGTGTGCACATAGGCATGGCAGGAAGCATGACTGTGGCTTTGCACATTAGGTTTCATCATGCCTTATTGATGGTGCCAGGGATCCCAATCCCTAGCACTCCCTGCACTGGCAAGAAACAAGCTCCTGTGGCTGGCAGCCCCCTGAGTTGAGGGGTTCTCAGCCCTGAGGGCACACTGTGAACTCTTGAGGCTGCAGGATTGCAGCAGCCATGATCTCTCAGGCCCAGGGGTATGTGAAAACCCCAGGCCCTGGGGACCACAGTTGCTTCAGTCCCTAGGGACCAGGGGTTTTATGCACCCCTCAAGCCCTAGGGATCGTGGCTGCCACAATCCCCAGGGCTCAGGAGTTTCATGCTGGGCCTGGTGCACCCCTGCAGCTAGGAGCCCTATCAGCTGATTGAGGTTCCCGGCTGCAGGACAGCCCCTGCCACCCACGCAAATTAAAGCTGGATAGCAACCAACTATAAAGTTAGTTGACATTTTCGAGGTCTAACTTTATAAAAAGTTAGATTTTTTTGCCCAGCACTCTTCCCTGCCTATGCAGGGGGTCGGACTCGATGATCTATTGAGGTCCCTTCTGACCCTAGCATCTATGAATCTATGAATCGTGCAATAAGTATTTGCACGTGTAGCTGCTCTCAAGGTAGTTGTGTAATTAACCAGTTGATTGCACAATACATGTAACATGTAGAGGGGTCCTTAGGCACACAATATTACAGAGGACTTCAAAGATTTGACTCAGAGAAATAGATCGCATGTTTGAAAGAGCCACCCAGATACCACGTGAAGAACTGCTGCAGTACAGAAGAAAACCCCCCATAAATTGCACACCACTGGTTATGACATACCACCCCTCCCTTGAACCTGTATGGAAAATCCTCAAACAATTGCAACCCATACTAGAAAGAGACCCTATTCTTAAAAAGATCTTCCCAGAGCCACCCATCCTAGCCTTCAAACAAGCACTGAACCTCACTAACCTCATCACCAGAAGCAAACTTCCTCAAGTCCAGAACACACCAAAAGGATACAGACCGTGCCATAACAAGAAATGCAAAACCTGCCAACATATCTCCACCACCCCCACTATTACTACACCCCACAGCAGAGCCATCAGCATTCCTGGATCTTACAGCTGCACCTCCAGATATGTAATATATCTCATCCAATGCACCAAATGCCCTGATGGAAAATACGTAGGAGAGACCAAACAACAACTGCGCACCAGAATGAATGCACACCAGAAATCTATCAAAGACAGAAATACCCAATTACCAGTGGGGTTATATTTCTCACAAGAAAACCACTCTCTCCCCAATCTCTCAGTCCTGATCCTCAAAAGAAACTTACACAACACTTCCCAGAGACGAGCCTATGAACTCCACTTCATCAACCTCCTGGATACTAAAAATCATGGACTAAATATAGACATTAGATTTATGACACATTATAACCTGCCTGACATCTGACTCCCCAGGTATCTCTCCACTTTCATCCCCCTTCTCTCTCTCCCCCCCGCCTGTCTCTCACCCACTGACTCCTCAATCTACATTTTCACTGACTGCCTGTCTTGTATGCATACCAGCCTCTGGCTTCTTTACTTTTCATTCCATCCAGGAAAAGCACACACCAACTGCTGAAACTTCCTTAGCCTGACGAAGGGGTTTTGAACCCAAAAGCTTGCTTAATAACTATTCTCCAACTATTTGGGTTGGTCTAATAAAAGATATCAGATTCACCCAAGGAACCTTGTCTGCCTATGTCCTGAGAGAAAGCATTCCCTGTAGTTCTCTACTCTTACTTAAATCCTTGTGAAGTGAATTCTCTCAATACAATCCATTGGAAAGGACTTCTAAGACTGAGTACTATTGGGGAAAGAAAAGCATTCTCTCCTTCAGCCCCAAATATTTTACCTAAAATTGTTTCAATCTTTTAAACTTTCAGGAGTGCCTACATTAATTCCTTTTGCTCCTGGGTTCAAATGGATTGATATCCCTGTCCCTGTGAGCCTAATGTTGTTATGTAGTCCTAATTTCCTATAGCTTACCCTTTATGTTCTTTGATTATCATTACCACATCTTTGGCAAATAAGCTATTTTCTAAACTGACAAAAAAAATACACCACCTCTAAAACCAGCAAGTTTTTAAGTATTTTGTCTACGCCTACTGCTTAAACCAAAAGTCTAACCATCCTTCCTCTAAGTTCACTCACCTACTATTTATTTCAACCAGTGCCTGGCATCAGCTAATCCTCTGGGGATGTAATATTTAAAAAGTAATTAAAGGAAGAGTTTGCTGCTCTTAAAGAGTCAAGGACTCATGTACTGAAGAGATCAAAATGCATATGTGCCGTATACGGCTGTAGGTATAATTGCTTTATCAGTTTGCAGGTGATTCTGAAAAGTCCAAAGAAGAGATTGTTTCAAGTTAACCTCAAATGTGTTTTGTTTTTCAAAATTTACAGTGCATCAAAACTAAAATAAAAATAAATTCTGCAACAAAGGAAATATCTGATCTGATCCAATCTGATAATGGGATAGGAAAAACACTAATTTTCTTCTCATATGCTGGAAGTTATGGTAAACAACATGGAATAAGAGTGTTGAGATCTTGGGACATGGACTCTGCCTGTGATTTCTTGTCCCATACTGTCAGGAAATTCACACTTGAGTCATTTTAAAAGGGGTTACCATTATCCCTTCCACCACAGCAAAGTGTACAGGAGACAGGGGGATTAGAAATCCCTTGATGTCTTCACCATGAGCTAGTTACAGCACCCAACCTCCACAATAACCATCACTGCCAAAATGAAAATTAACTCCTATGACAAAATGATTTGCTGTACAAAAACACCCCAAACAAAAACAAATAAATGACATCAGAAAATCATTGATAAAACAAACCTTTGTTAACACAGTTACTGTTACACTGTCATATTTTGAAGACGGCCAGAACGCAGAGCTCCACCAAATACAAACCTCTGAAAACCAGAAAATTCAGAATTAAGGTACAAGTCCAAGCAACATTTTTTCTGCCTGAAGCAATTATTTCTCATAATACATATGCTTGTAGGTGGTGCACAAAGCTGAAGAAACAGGACATACGCCTGCTGTGGGACTCTCCAGTGCTTTTTTTTGTCCCTAATGCAAGTGTTGTTTAATCCAGTGTATGAAAGAGAAGCCACCTCCACCTACCTTCTGTTCAAACACATATCATAGTAGATAGTGGAGGGAAAGAAAGAGAAATGCAAAGCTAGAAAATGATCAGGTGATAGCTTTTTAAAGAACCTTGAAATTGCTGTTGTATTTTAACATCCAGGTTTTACTGTGGAAAAAATTATGAGGTCCTGAACTCAGGCAAATTCCCACCAAGGGGAGAGAAAGCCTGTCAGAGTTTCCATAAGCGAGTAAAATGTACCTAAGGATCTTTGTGGTACTTAATTTACATGAAAGGGCTAGAAACTGATATGTACACTATATCCCTGTCATATCCTTTTCCTTCATCAAAACACTTCAGCACTCATCATGGATCTTTTCATGCTAAAATAATAACAATAAACACAAAACGCAATCAGCTACAGTGGCATTTCACACCACCCATCAGTTAAAGAACTCGAAACAGGAAGCACCATTTTCCAAATTGAAAATGTTTGAATGGGCTGTCAAAAAGCCTCAGTAAATGTGCTCCATCCAACAGAAACAAACCCTGTGCAAACAAATCAAGTGGTGCAGAAATCCTTTGCACAAGATGATAGGCGAGGCCTCCATGCTGACACTGTATGCAAGCCAAGTTTTCATGTACTTTGATGGCTGACCTCCAAGTCCTGACATATTCATTATATTCCAGCATGTTGGGCGCAGATTGCATTGAAGTGATGACAGCTACAAGACAGCCAACGAGGAATATGGGCATTCTGGCAACAGGTGGCCTTTCACTTGTACTGGGAAAGTTAATCTAGTTTATCATCAAAGTGTATTATGTTCAAGGAGTGTCATGTTTTGAGAATTTTAGTGACAGATCAAATAGAGGAAGCATTCTTCCATGGAATGTGACATTTTTTGTAGACCAAACCTTTCAAAGTGCTCTATTGTTTATGCTTGATTTAGGTCAGTTTAAAAGTTATGCTGTTGTCTCAGGGTTTACATTACTAGTTCCAAATTACAGTTTGTGTCCCCTGTCAAAGACTTATGGGAGTGAACATGCACACAGCTCCCAGACCATTGCTTGCTAAATACTGGTGAATCAAAATGCATCATGCACCAGGGTGTTTGCAGAAAGTCCACACTCCTCAAGGAATAGTAATAGGCAGACATACCTACAAGTACATGCGTATCTCTGTGGCTCTGACAATCATATTTGGTACAAATTCAATCCTGAAAAAATCCTACTTATTTGCCCACTCTGCTTATCTGTTTAATGCAGGGCTGTCCAACTGAGGGCCTGTGGGCCACATATAACCCAGAAGGGGTTAACATATAGCTCCCAGGCTCCTACCTAGCCATCATTGCTTCCTTTGCTCTAGCTGTAGCAACAGCCAGAATTTTGCAGCTCCCCATCCCTCCTCAGACTTCTTCTCAGGGGGCTGGGCAGTGTGGCACAGCAAGGCACAGCACAACCCGTGATGCTGAGGGAGCTAGCAGCCTGGAGTACGTGTTGTGTGGCATGGTGCCACAGCAGAGCTGAAAGTGAGGCAAGGTGTTGCACTGTATGGGCGAGCCCCTTCCCATACCTATGGTGCAGCAAGATGGGGGAGCATCCCCCCATGCATGGTGTAGGGGTGAGGGGAAGCACCTACCCACATGTACATGGAGCAGGCAGCTGGGATGTCCACAGCCCATGAGGCATGTGACCCCCCAGCCACTTTGAAGTTGGGAAGCCCTGATTTAACAGACTGAGGAAAATGATATGCAAAATGAAATCAGGCCAAACACTTGAGGAGGAGATGTGAACTCTTTTCCAAAAATATTCTGACCCCATTAGAGCAAAATGTGTAGGCATTTATAAGTCATAATTCGGTAAGGTCCATGATCCTAGCTTTAAGTGCAAGAGTATTGGCATTGATCTCAATGGGACTGGTACAGATTAAAAATGTCCTGGGGTCTTTTTTTTTTGTTTTTGGACCAAAGCTTTTCAGAAAAATTTCCAAAAACATTTCCAATTCTGGTTCTATTTTCTAACAAGTGAATAATATTTTAGCTAGAAATTAATATAATTCCTTTCGGAAATGATAGCACCTTGCCACATGGGAATCGTTAATTTGTCTTGTGGCTCTCCTGACCATCCACTATGTTTCACCATGGCCAGGAAATCATTTGATGGACTGCCTTTCCTGTCTTAGAGGAGATCATGATGCATCATGGGAGATATGATGAAATGAGGGAGCCTGATCTAGTAAAGAGAACAAACCTGAGGAATCCAAATGACAAATCCCATGAGGTGATATGATAACATTTTGGAACCAAAGCATTTCAGTAGTTAATTTTATTTTTTATTTTATTTTTTTTTATTCTTTACATTTACATAGAAAATCAACATTTTGCAAGGAATGTTTTCCCCCCTATATTGTCAAAATTTGCCTGAGTGGCATGGCAGGAGAAGAGATTCACTTTTAGTCATTTGAAAATGGAAATGCTTGTGTACTTAAATCAGTGTGTCCTCAAGTATATTGCTGACTCAGGGCTGTAATGCAGTTCAGTGGAACAAGTAGCCATTAAAATCCAATACATGAATAACAAGAGGAATAAATGTTTGAAGGATGAATGTTAATAAAGAAGTTTAAAATGGTACTTAATTTTGTTTTTTACATTCACTATTCCTCATATATGAAAAGTTTAGAAGACAATGAATTATTGGACAGGAAAGTAGCATTTACTACCAGCTTCAAGCTTTCCAAGTATAATTTTACTGGCATATTTTTTAACCTAAAAGATATTAAGGAACGAATCTCTATACACACAATGCCTTCAAGACATTTCAGCAAACTTGAAAGCCTATGGTGTGCCTAAATAAACTATTTCTCATGAAGCAGCAGCCTGTAGCTTGTAGCTGTTGATTGAAAATATCAATGTTTTGCTTGCATATTTTTCTTGTATGAGTTAGTCTTCACCATTGCATGCAGAAAATTATCCATGTTACTCTCATACATTTTTTTGTTAAAAGGGAATAAAATACTTCAGTTTGAATGCTGGGCACAGAGTTGGCTTGAATAGTTTGAGAAACAAGATGTGTTTGAGGCTTGAGAAAGCAAAGAGCCATAATGCCCTGGAGACTTCGTATTTACTCTTTTCTTTCTTTATTGTTTCCATAAATCTAAAATAAAAGTCATTCAGACTGAGCATACATTTTCATTCTTTGTCTACACAAGAGTATAAAAGAGTTTAGCTCCATGGACTTCAGTTGCACCAGATGGGTGTGCCAACTCTGTTTTTAAGAGGTTCATAATATTTGGTTACTCATAAAACCCCATCTTCTGGAGCCATGTGATCAATTACAAGTTTCTAAGCTCCGATAATTGCAAAGAAAAGCCTGTAAATCTGTTTCAAGTGTATCTTAATGCTTGAAGAATTAGAAGGCAAATAAAAGGAATGAAAGATATATTATTTATTTTTAAGCCAATATTTAATGCTTTGGGGACCCTGACTAATGATGTTGGGGTTCTTTGTATTGGCACTACTGGTTATTCCCATTTTATGCTAATGAAACAGAGGAGAATCATGTCTTAGGCTCTAATGCATTTCAGGCTAAAACAAATAAACAGAATATATTTCTGTCATTTTGGAGGACAGATACCTGCTTTTGTTTCCTGGCTTCTGCTACTGCGTATGAAGGCTTAAACTTCAGTGAGACTTCTGACATTAAATCACATTTTGGTGAATTATAGTTGTAGAATCATGATGGAACCAGGGACTAACTAATAAGAATTTGGGAGCAGAGTTTTGTAGGTGAGACAAGAATAAAGATTTACACTCCTACACTCTCACACTTGGGGATGTCAGAGGGCATTGAGAGCAGTCCTCCAAGAGCAAACATAATAAAAAATGAGCTTTTGTTTCTGGCTTCCGTCCACCCACCTGGACCACACTTGACTGGTCATGGTAAGCTCCAGTGAAAAAGCATTGAAGTTTTGTTCTAGCCTTTGTTGTTTTTAGAAATAAGATGTATTGAATTATGGCACCTTCATTTAACCTTATTTATTTTGTGCCCATTGCTCCTGATAAAGTTCTGTCCCCAATACACCTATGATGTTGCAATAACAAATTTTAGGGAACATAGCATTTCGTTATATATATAATGAAAATTATATCTATAATTAAATATATATAACAAGTGTGTGTGTGTGTGTGTGTGTGTGTATAAAAACGAGGAAGGAAAAGTTGACCATCCCTGAACAAATGGGGTGGTACAGAAGTAAACCAGCACAGATGCTGATATTCAAGTCATCTTGCTTTTGATACTAATCTACCAATTGTATCAACTAGCTCAGGTTCAAAATTTTGGATCATGTCTCAATATTCCTCTCCCCCTTCATAAATGTTCCCACAGTACCATACCATGACTGGCTGTGTCTGCTGAGAGGATGCAGTAACATGCTGCCTGCTCCCTGGGAAAATCACTTCTGCTGCTTCCCAGAGCTAGTAAGCCTGCTTTCAAACTTGCAGTAAGTCAAATATACTAAGAGGAACCAGAAATGGTGTAGACTAGACTACTTCCAGGTCTAGAGGTCTGTGAAGCCTCTGGGACTGTCTCACATTTTCTCCCTAAGAGCTGGGGAAATTACTTGACCAGGCTTTTTGAAAGGATTCAGAGTGCATGGCTGTGCGCCAAGTTGTGCAGGAAGGGTAGCTGGTCTCTGGCTTTTTCCTTTTTCCCTTCCCATCATTTTGAGAGTCTTAGTATACTGCCAGTGTTGGACTCACTGAATGGATCTTTTGTCCAAAGGTAGAAACACTTCTACAGCACAGGTGTACAAAAGTACATCCCATTTTATACACTACACATAGGAAGCCATTTGCCAAGTCTAACAATATGACATTTTATTAGTTCTACAAAACTCAGTAGCAATACTGAATTTTTTTGAGCACCATCTTGTTAATATCTACATCTATACAGACCAGCTCCCTTCACAACCTTCCACCAACAGAACTAAGATGTAGTAACAAAACACACTGAGATTATATTACCCATTCTGTATTCATATATGGCCTAATGGCTGATCCATGACAGAAGGTCTAGGAACTACAGTAATTTAAATAATAATAAATAGTTATAACTTTAGATGAGAATAAGGGGAAAGTCATGTATGGTTTATGCATGCTTATCAATAGCAAGTGTACGTGATATGTATATCCCAATTACTGTATTTTGATTCCATTCAGAGAAAGCAGTTGTCTAGTGAATATTTCCAGGTTGAGTTAAGAAGTCTGAGTTGTCAGTATAGTTGTAAAATTGTTTTCCTGTGTTCTGTATACTGCCACCATTGAGATGGCTGAAAACTTGACAATAATTCCTCTCTGGATGTTGAATGTTCCTGGCAGGAGGACTAATATATTGGTAAATAGAAACAGAAATTCCTACAGGACTCTGAAACATATGGAAAGCCTCCTGTAAAGGCTCCTGAAACAATTTTTAAAACTTTGTTTCAATGTACACACACATTAGAGCTGAACAAATAATTCACAGTTAATCATGTATTTAAAAATTTAGGCTCTCTCTTTGCAGCCTACAGTTTGCTCAGGTTTATTTATCATTCTCAATTATTTATTACATTATCATTCTTGTGCATAATGTTGAGGTGTGAATTGCAGAGAAGCGGCTCAACTAGAAGAGTTGAAACCTGAGCTATGGTGGTTGTTTTGATTGATCATCTAGGTCACGTGGAGTTGCTGTTCCCAGATTCACTAAGTGACAGTATCAAGCGTCTAGTAAAAACACTCATGCTTATGGCCATAATTATAGATTTAAAAATTCTTCTGTATACATTTTAATATTTGCTTAAAATCACTTTTTCTGCCAACATTTCAGCTGGTAAATTCTGTGAGAATATCGGCTGTGGCTCTAAGGCTTTGTCATCCTTGACTCAGATGTGAGAAATAACAAAAATGAGATTGTCACTTCACTGTAACATCTTAAGCACAGATAATGCAAAACTCTAGGACTCTTGGTTCAGATATGATACCTTTTATTAGACCAACTAAGAAATCAGAAAAAATTATCTTACTTCGCTAACTTTCAGGCACGCACATGTTTCCTATGAGGGAAGCAGTAATTCCATCCTCATCCTCCTACCCCGCAACAGTGGTTGGCCTCACCTGACTTACCTTGTGGCTAAAATGAAGAGCCTCATCAGCAGTAGCTAATGTGCATTGGTTACCCTGCTGTAAAAACACATCTCTCTCTCAGTGAAGACATAGCCTATAAGGAAACTAACAGAGGCCTAATCATGAGTTTGCCATTTCTCCAAACATCCTGCCCAGGAGTAGCCTCAGAGAAAGCCAAAGTCTCTGTCTCATTCTCCGTCCCCCTGCTCCTATTAGAAAGGAATCTATACTTGCAACACCACATACTGCAGAAACACAGCTCAGCCTTTGGATGCACTGTGGGTCAAGGAGCCAAGGTTCAGGTCTCCCTGCCGTCACTTGGGTTCTCCAGAAACAATTTCTTTTCCTGAGTTGCTACCTGTGAAGTAGGTAGGTGATGCACAGTCATAAAAGAACATCTTGCACTACCTTCTATCCCTACCTGGCCATGTTAATCTGGGCTGAATTCAGATCACAGTAGATTTTTATCTCCCATTAAAATGTGCAAGGTATTTACTCATCTGTAATATACATACACAAAAATCTGCATCAAAGCCTTCAGTTGATATTGTAGCAACCCTCAGTGTGATACAACAGGGAAGGAATTAATAAACCAAGCACAGTATAGTCAAAGCTGATCATCAAAATGTTCTTTTCTCCACAATGTAACCCCTCCCCCACAAAACATTAAAAAATAAGAGGGGCAATAGTTTTCATCCCTTAAATGAAATAATTATACATTGTACTTAAAAAAATAAAGTAAATGCAGGTATGTGAATACCTACTAATATGTCAAAAAGTACAGCAATTTCATGGCATAAGCTTCCAGATGCTCTGTGATACTGGCACTAATTTTTCTTATTAAGAAACATTACTTTTATTATGTTCTATCGCACCAGATTTTGGCTAAGGAATTGGGTATACAGTAACTCAGATTTGATACAGCATGTCTCTGCTTAATTTACTTCATGCTGTTAATTGCCCATCTAGAGATAGTTTAATGATGTCACATTTAATAATCAATATGCATCTATGTGTAAGCCTACATACATACATAAACAGGGTGAAACAGATAATGTTCTGGTACATAACTGCCTACAGTAAACTGGGAATTTCAGAGCATTCATTTAACAGAATATTGGACAAGTAGATTTATACTGATTTTTAAGTCAGTGACAGTCGGATATTGCTGGAGGGTTTCCCTAGATTGTGCTTCATTGCCCAGAGTCACAAATGTTGAGAGCAGCTGGGAAGATTTTTATTACCCTTCTCTTTGCAAAACAAGGACTCAAACATGCAGTTACCATGCCATCCTTCCTACTTTGCCTACATGCACTGGTGTCAGTGGGACTTCTCACAGTGGCAAGCCTAGGGGCCCTGATTCATCATGCTGCTTAAGTTTGTACATTACTTTACATGCACTGCTCCAATGCTTAAACCTTTTTGAATGATGACCTAAGCTTGCAGTACATGGTTACAGATATTGGTCCCCAAAACAGTGTTAGTGTTGATTTTATTAACCTTTTGAGTTTGTTTTACTTCTGGTTATCTACATCCCGTTCTCCAGGTGCCATTGAGATTTTCATTCAGGCAGCTCATTCAGTCATTTATTCCCTCCATACCGTAGAACTATATCTCAGAACATTTGTCTTTAACCATCCAGTCATGCCCAACATGCCCTGTTACCTTTCATATGTGTGATGTACAGCAGTCACACCTGGCTACGCAATACCTCTTGCTATTTTCTTGTCACATTACAAGATTTTCACTGATAGCAGTATCTCAACAAAAAAAAGCCCAAAACAAAAAAACCTAAATGGCATATATGTGAATTTACACACACACCACATTTTCTCTGAAGATGATATTCACATATTCATGCCTTTAAAGACTTCAGTCTTATGAGGGTAGTGATCTTGTTGGCTTTTTAAAGCATATTTCATCAGTCATAAAGATGAGGAATAGGCAGAGAGGAGTAGTTTAAATACTGCATGAAGGAGGTGCACAACTTTTTATTTAGATGCAAATCAGCAAGCACTAAGGAGGACTGGAATGGATTTTGTAAATATCACAGAACTCTTACCGTGGTAGTCCATCTGGTTTCCTTCTTAACTTATCCTATACTTTAGAGCTCTATCTTGTGTCCTGAATTATAGATTATCCCCATCAGCAATATTCATTTATTTTTTGTTAAGTGATAACTATGTGCTTGGTACTGTACAAAATATAGATATCAGGAGTCTCTTGCCTCTAGGAAACTTACATTACAAAAATCTGATGCTAAAAATTCAAAGCTCTTTCAAAATAAAAGCAATATGTGTGACACACTGTCAAATTCTAATTAAGCAATCATAGTAAACTGATTAAAGAATAGGATCATAGGATCTGAAAATAATAGTTTTCTGAACTAGAACCTTTCATCTCAGAGCAGACAAATGAGTACCACAGTGGAATTGCAACCACTTAACATTATAGGATATCAAATCGGTCATCTGCCCAATTATGACTTGCTATAGATCCTAGATTCTTTAGAATTCTGATGAGACTTAACAGGAGAAAGGAGCTGATGCCTCTTTAGTATTCAATCATATTCGATAGCTTTGATATTTATGCTTCTAGGATGAAAATTGAGTTTAAACCAATTTACAGACATTTATTTTTCTCCCCCCTTAAGGTGGTATACATTTTGGTTCCTTTATGATGGTATTTTATTGGTCTCTTGTACAGATATGAAATGGAATTTCCCATCCATGGTTAAAGGAATTCTCTGGCTTCATGTTTCTTATCCATGTATTGTCCGTAACACGTCTTCCTTAAGTAGGCTCAGTTCCACATTTGATAATGGTCAATTGTGCTGTTCTTGACCTTGCCTAGTGAAGTGTACTAGCTTTTCTGTTCCTCATCAGCTCAAATGTAGTTTAACTTGTTGATGAGTGTGGTATGTTCGGTAGACAAACAATCTCCCTTGTATAGCCTTTTCCAAGGTTTGAATTCAACGCTAGCTCCTTCTAGGCCCCCTTTGATCGGTCTATTCACACATTCTGCTTGTCTACTTGTCCATTTGCATTTGTGTAATAAAGAGAGGTTCTCTTATGGATTATACCATTCATAGTCAAGTAGTCCTCCAATTCCCTGGAGGTCAGTAGAACTCCATTATTTGTTAATCAGAGTTTAGACAACCCTTCTTTTGAAGAGATACACTGTGCATGAAGAACATTTTATGACAATTTCCATGTTAGCAAATGATATAATTTCCTTTTACCTTTTAGAATAACAGTTTACCAAAATGCATGAATATCACTGAGAGATTAATGGTCTTGTTATGTCAGAAGTTACCTTTTTACCCAAAGGTAATTTGGAAGTCCAATGAGGTTAAGTGGTGTGGTTGCTCATTTATTAGTTTCACTCAATGAACAAAATCAGGAATTTCAACTGGCATGATCTGTTTGCCCTTTGGCAGAACCAGGTTTCTTTTTAAGGTGCATCTTGGTGGGAGATGCACTGATATGTACGTTGATAGGGTCAGAAGACTGGAAGGGACCACCTGGCTCACACAGGGAACTCCTATCATAATAACTTATTTAACATATAAAAACTGATCAACCTTTATCTTAAAATCGGTGAGATAGTTTGCCTACTAGTCTTATTAGAAAACTGTTAAAAAATCCTATTACTCTAATTGATTATTTGACTGAAGGCAGGTTGCAAGAATGTGTGTGTGATCACCACATTTCCTCAATAATTCCACATACACGGAGGGCAAAAAAATCCCCCAATGAAGTCAAAAGCAAAACTTCCATTAACTTAAATATGAGCAGAGTTTTACCCACGAGGCTCTTCTTGCAAAAGGATGTTGCAAATCATGGTCATACTTCCCTTTGCAATGCCTCCACTATCGTAACTATAACATAGACATTAAAATTGTACCCACCTGAATGAACAGGAAGGGCTGCCCTTGCAGAGAAACAGTGTGTGAGGAAAGAGAGAGAGTTTGTCCTAGTGAGGACCCCAATTGCACTGAGGGTGAGTGACGCTGCTTGGGAGGCAGCTGTCTTCGAAGTGGGAAGAGTGACATAACCCCAGCAGGCATTTTGAATGGGAGTGAACATTAACAAAAGCTCAAGAAGAGTCCCAGCCTGGCTGAGAGGGCTTATTTAAGTGGGGGAGTAGTCTTCCCAGGGAATAGGAAAACAAGAAAAGGGGAGAGAATGACAGACTCTGAAGTTGGAGGCTAGGAAAAAAGGCCTCACCATGGCTGTCCATCGGAGAGCCCCTGTTGGATCCCTGCAGGGGTAGTAGTGAGAGGCTTGAGAAGAGCATCACTACTGCCGTCCCTCCGAGAACTCTTTCCGGAGCCACCAGAGAGAGCTGGGGCCCCAGTCTCCCACAGACTGAAAAGGAGACGGCCCTGGTTTTCCCAGGGATGAAACCACAACATGGCAACAGGGGGAGGAGTGGTCTCAGTGTGCCGGAAGAAGCACTGGGCAGGAAGTTAAGGGGACAAGGGTCTGGGCAGGTTAAGTTCTCTTGCAGGAATCACAGTGGAAGAGCCACGGCCTGCCCACCACGACCCCTGAAGCTTGTGCAAGCAGCAAGGACCCTCCCACAACTCCTGTGAGGGACACAAAAGTGGTCCCACTCCCTGAGGCACCAAGCCCAGAAGGCAGTATACATATGGTCATCATAGTTATCCTTGTGCATAATAATTATCAATTAAGTGTGTAAATAAGTTCCTGACGGGTTATTAGTGGTGTATCAATCAATTTATTTATTGGTTCATTATTCAGTCTGGGTTACTTGTATGCCTTCCCCTGGTATAAGGATTATCAGAGAAGCCATTAAACTTTAAGCCACCATCACCTGGTTTACTTTATATAGCACTATTTGTTTTTATTGTACTAGTTATATTTTATCCTGTAAATAATTAAATTCTGTATATAGTTTTAAAATGGTCTGCAAGGCTGGTTTGTTCATCAAGAAAGGCTCTCCTCTTGGAGAGCCTACCAAGCTACCAAGGGAGTTGGTCAGGGCCACTGGTTACCGAGCCACCCCAGGATCCCACTATTCAGGTGAGGGCACAGGTAGTGCCATGCCTCAGGGTTACAGACATATTAAATTTCTGCAGCTATCTTTATTAAATGGTTATTTTGCCTCACTATCCAAAGGACTCAGGAAAAATGGGATCCCATTTTGCTAGACATTGCACAAACACATATTTAGTAAAAAGCCCCACTCTAAGGAATATAACCTTGCACCTTACAGCACAAGTTGCAAAAGAAACAGCAGCACTACAAATGTTGTCATTTGTATTTTCAGTCAAAGGGATCCATTGATATGCAATTGAGGGGTCAAGGACACTGAAAAAATCTAATTCTTGCCAGTCTGAAAGATGTAATTTAAGAAACAGGCAATTCTTAGAAAGTGCAGATTTTTTCCATTTGCAGCCACTCACGGTACAAAAGAATTTTCCACACATTTGTAAAATCAAAAGGTTTGCTTGCAACAAAACTTAGACTGATTTCACATTGACAACTTGCAAGCATAGAGGTTGAGCTTAACGGAAAGGACCTGAAAGTCAGCATCAGCAGATCTGATATTCCATGTACAAGTTATATGTCAGTTTTTGAGCGGTGAAGCTTCTGAGTAATGTCCAGCTCAATGCAAAGTCCAAAGGTACTTTCTTTTCAATATCACTTATATCTTTCACAATTGTAATCACAGAGAATATGTAATTCACACACATTTCCTTTTCAGTCAGTCAGCCAGCTATTCATCTAAAACACTGGTTTTCAGAAATATAAATATATTCTCATTTAAAGAAACTGTGGAGGAGAAAGGCAAGAGTACAACTCTCCAACCTCACACTACCTGAATAAACTCCTCCTCCTCTTCTTTGGATGACACAATAAGAGTTCCTTCTCCAGTAACAATTTACCTGGAAGTGACACTAGGGGCTTGTAGAATTCATCTCTTTTTATTTCACAAGGAAGTGAAGTTTGTACACATCCCTGCAGATCAAAAAGGCTGTGAACATACCCAGATATCCTGCAGATATAAATAGGCATTTCTAAATGAAGCAGATCACCTGTGCCAGGAAGTGTCCCAGTACAGACGATCCACTTGACTGGGCAAAGTGCACATCATCCATTGCCCTGTCCATTGATCCTGTAGGACAACAGGCAACATACCCTCACCTTGTAAAGACATGCCCCAGGAAATCTCCAGGTATGTAAGAAAGGTCCAGGACTACACCAGGGCAAGTTTGATACTCCATGGTCTAAGCACCAATACCAGGAAAGCACTAGAGTGTCAACAGGCACCTGGAGAACCTAAGCAGGCACGCCTGAGCCTTCGGGGGGAGGGGGGGTTCTCCTGCATGCCCTGAGTATTCCCATTCCCAAGGGGTGCAGGATCAAGCCCCTGAAGCCCTGGGAGTGCTTGTCTGGGGTGGCTACAGAGTACAGGCACGTCTGGACTGACCCCACTCTCCCTCCATAAACCTAACAAAAGTCTGCCACAATAAAATGGCACAAACTGGTACTGTCATAGCCACAATGTTGAGGTTTTTGTGGCATGACAAGTGGTATGGACATCTGTTTGCTTGGCCTTTGTACTGCCATAAAAAAAAATGGTGGTGGCACAAAAGCAATGCCTGTTTCCACCCTTAAGGAATCCACAAGGAGGCTATGGGGATCCATAGCTGATTGGACTTCTGGTTGGACAAATGTCCTTCCCAGCCATTCTTCTCCTGTCTGAAAGCATCTATGGTAGCGTGACAATTATGTGGTTGTATCGTTGGTTGGCATGTTTTATGTTAAAAAGGTTTATTTGGGTGGGTTTTGTTCTGGCAGGGAAGGGTTAAAGGCTGGATGACGGAGGGGCTGGGTGTGGCATGGCTAATTGCACTCTGTCCTCTGGATGGTACTGGAAGGATCCCTTTCCTGAGAATTCTGGCTCCTTTTAGAAGCTGCGTGGGAGGGGAAGGAGACCATTTTGCCTGGGAGCAAAATATTCACATACCTGCATGTGCCTGTGCGAGTCCTTGCCAGCCAGCAGCCTACTGGAGTCCACGGAGCTTGCTGGGGTGAAACCCCAGAGAGTGGAGATGGAAGGAGTCTGCAATATGGGGGCTGTAGCAGAGAAGCCAGGAGCAGTGAGGCAAAGGCAACCTGCCAAGGGAAGCAAAGAAGTCAATACCCCCAGGTATGAGGCATGTGCTGCAGAGGCAGTAACAATTCCTGCCTGCCACCACAACCAGCTGTGGACAGTGAAGTAAGCCCTAGCTGGGGATATGAGTGTAAAGTGTTAGGAGATAGCATGCTTTAAACCTTTATGTTACATTCTGTCTTCTCCAGCTTTGCTGTAGTGTTTTCCCTAATTTTTAAAAGATGGGGGTTTTATCACTAAATTTAACTGTCCTGTAATTAAATATCTCACTTCAAAGAAAGGTTGTACTCTCATTGCCTGGGCCAACTCAGTGACCCATCACAGGTAGTATTTCTTGAACCCATGACCACAGCAACTTTAGTTGAGGGGATGTAAAAGGGTAGGCTACACGGGAAATATAAGAGTCCTCTGCCAATAGACTACTATCCCAGCACACTCCAATGCACTTTGAAGAGCCAAGAAATGCAGAGACTCTTTATGGGAGATAGAGGAAAGGGTGTGATGTCCAGAAGGAGGATGATCACACACATTTCTCTCTAAGGTAGAAATAAGCCTGCTGTAAAGAATAAAATATGCAATATCAGAGCAGAGCTCAAAATAAATGCAAAGAAATAAACAGTAAACTCAGAAGGCAAACTTTCAAGAACTCTACATATGGCAAGATAATGATTAGCTAGTTAAATCCAATTAATGCAATTAGGGTGTAATTAATTAATAAATTAATTAATAGTTAAGGTAGTTAGTTTTCAAACCAACTACCACAAGAAGGTAACACATCCTTCTTGCTTTACTCATGCAACTTGGTCTAGTAATGATGATAAGCAGTACAGTGTCCAGCATCAGTGTAGTCTGAAGATGGTAGTAGCTCATTTGTTTGCTCTTTGGATGACAAAAAACAATCAACTTAGAAGATTCTCTCCACGCAAAGGAATATCCTTACTGTTAAGTCATGGGTCTCCAGACAATTTGCACTGCAGGAGTTTGTTCTTTCATTTACAGGGATTCCAATTGAAACAGCAGTTCAGTGGCATGAAGTATGAGTCATATAGAGGCATTTACCAAGTGCATTTTGTCCAGTCAGCTAAGACACACAGGAAATGCTTTTTTTTTTCCATTAGGAGGTGGAACAATATTTTGCCCATTTGCTAACAGCTAGCAGAAGTTTCCCAATCACAGACCCTGGTTTTCATGGGGACTTCAATCACCCTGACATCTGCTGGGAGGTCAATACAGCACTGTGCAGGCAATCCATGAACTTTTTGGAAAGTGTTGGGGACAACTTCCTGATGCAAGTAAGTGCTGGAGCAGCCAACTAGGGGCCATGCTTTTCTTGACCTGCTGCTCACAAACAGGGAAGAATTGGTAGGGAACGTAGGAGTGGATTGAGCAGCAGTGACCACAAGACAATTGAGTTTAGGATCCTGAGGAAAGGAAGGATGGAGATCAGCAAAGTAAGGGCACTGGACCATGGACAACTGATGCCTCCTGGCTCTGGGGGGGCCCCCAGTGGCCAATCGCTGCCAACCCTGGAAGCACTGACCCCGGCACTCCCCATTCCCTGGCCAGTGAAGGCCAACTTTAGGGGGGACATGTGCTCCCCACCTCCTATACCTCCCCGCACGTAGCTTATGCCCTGGGCTTCAGAAAAGCAGACTTTGACTCGCTTAGGGAACTCATGGGCAGGATCCCCTGGGAAGCCAGTCTGAGGAGGAGAGGACTCCAGGAGAGCTGGCTGTACTTTAAAGAAGCCTTACTGAGAGTGCAGGAACAAACCATCCCAATGTGCAGCAATACTAGCAAGTATGACAGAAGACCAGCTTGGCTTAGCAGGGAACTTTTTAGTAAAATAAACCACAAAAAGGAAGCTTATAAGAAGTGGAAACTTGGACATAACTAGGTAAGAATATAAAAGTATTCCATGGGCATGCAGGGATGAAGTCAGGAAGGCCAAAGCACAATTGGAGTCGCAGCTAGCAAGGCATGTGAAAAGTAACAAGAAGGGTATCTACAAGTATGTTGGTAGCAAGAGGAGGATCAGGGGAAGCATGGCTCCCTTACTGAATGGGGGAGGCAACCCAGTGACAGAGGATGCAGAAAAGGCTGAAGTGCTCAATACCTTTTTTGCCTCATTCTTCACAGGCAAGTTCAGGTTCCCAGACTACTGCACCAGGCAGCACAGTTTGGGGAGGAGGTGAGCAGCCCTCAGTGATGAAAGAACAGGTTAGGGACTACTTAGAAAAGCTGGACGTGAACAAGTCCATGGGGCCAGATGGGATGCACCTGAAAGTGCTGAGGGAGCTGGCTGATGTGATTGCAGAGCCATTGGCCATCATCCTTGAAAACTCATGGCTATCAAGAGAGGTCCTGGATGATTGGAAAAGGTCAACATAGTGCCCATATTTATGAAAGGAAAAAAGGAGGATCCAGGGAACTACAGATCAGTCAGCCTCATCACAATCCCTGGAAAAATCATGGGGCAGATCTTCAAGGAATCCATTTCTAAGCACCTGGAGGATAAAAAGGTGATTAGGAACAGACAGCATGGATTCAACAAGGGCAAGTCATGCCTGGACAACCTGATTTCCTTCTATGTTGAGGTGACTGGCTCTGTGGATGTGGGGAGACCAGTAGATGTGGTGTACCTTGATTTTAGCAAGGCTTTTGTATGATTTCCCACAACATCTTCCTGGGCAAGCTAAGGAAGTACAGGCTGGATGTGTGGAATGTAAGGTGGATAGAAAACTGGCTGGAGCATTGGGTTCAGAGAGTAGTAATCAATGTATCCATGTCTAGTTGGCAGTGGAGTGCCCCACTGGTCAGTCTTGGGGCCAGTTTTGTTCAATGTCTTCATCAATGACCTGGAAGATGGCATAGAGTGCACTCTCAGCAAGTTTGCAGATGACACCAAGCTGCAAGGAGTAGCAGATACATTGGAGGGTAGGGCTAGGATTCAGTGACCTAGACAAATTGGAGGACTGGGCCAAAAGGAATATCATGAGGTTCAACAAGGACAAGTCCCGCACTTAGGACCGAACAATTCCATGCACCTCTACATCCTGGGGACTGACAATTTGGGCAGCAGCTCTGCAGAAAAGGCCTGGGGGTTACAGTGGACAATAAGCTGAATATGAGCTAACAGTGTGCCCTTGTTGCCAAGAAGGTTAACAGCATACTGGGCCACATTGGTAAGTGTGTTGCCAGTCGGTCAAAGGAAGTGATTATTCCCCTCTCTTCAGCACTGGTGAGGCCACATCTGGAGTACTGTGTTCAGTTCCACTACAGAAAGGATGTGGAGATATTGGAGAGAGTCCAGCGGAGGGTGACAAAAATGGTGAAGAGGTTGGGGGACATGACTTATAAGGAAAGACTGAGGGAACTGGGCTTATTTAGTCTAGAGAAAAGAAGACTGAGATCAGCCTTCAACTACCTGAAGAGGGGGTTGAAAGAGGATGGAGCTAGCCTGTTCTCAGTGGTGGCAGATGACAGAACAAGGAGCAACAGTCTCAACTTGCAGCAAGGGTAGTTTAGGTTAGATATTAGGCCTGTGCGAAGTGGCTAGTATTCGCTTCGGATTCAGATTTGGCTTATTAGGGGGGATAGTGATTCAATTCAGTGATTCGAATCACTGTCCTGAATCAATTCAGCTGAATCTGATGTGGAGATTCAGCTACTGCTGAATTTCTGAATCATCCAGGCCAGGCCCATCCCCTGCCTGCTCTCCCAGCCCAGCAAATCGCTGCCGGGCCTGCCCCAGCTCCCAGCACTTAGGGGAAAAAAACCCTGGCTCACCAGGTGCTGCCAGGTGGGGGGGTGATCCCTGCTGCCCCCCACTGTCCCACGCTGCATGTGGAAGGCTCTGCATGAACCCGCTGACTCTCCCCCCACTGTCCCAGCCCCCACCCCACCATGGCTGTCCCACCCGCTGCAGTTCCAGCCCTTCAAGGAAAAAAAAAAACCTAGAAAAACCCTGGGACTCACCACCCCTGCCAGCAGGAGGCAATCCCTGCTGTCCCTTACTGCCTTGCACCATGTGGGGGGCTCCTCATGAGCTACCCAAAGCCCCGAGGCCACTGCAGGAGCAGACAGCATGGAGCAGTGGGGGCAGCAGGGATTGCCCTCCTGCCCAGCAGCACCCAGTGAGTTGGGGCTTTTTTTTTTTTTTAAAGGCCCAGGAGCTGGGGTGGACGAGGCAGCCATGGGTGGGGGGGCTGGGGAGTAGACAGGGGATGGGGCCTGGCAGGGCCCCCCATGGTCCCCTCCCCCATCCTCCAGTCTTCCTTACCGGCTTGGAGTCTGGCTGCAGCTCCCTACTGCAGCCACTGGTGACTGTCCAAATCATCAAAGCCCTCCAAAACTTTTCTGAAGATTCGGAGAGCTTTGAATTGAGTTGGATCTTCTAGTTGGTCCCCTGATTTGATTCAGATGCGGAGATTAAGCCACCGAATTGAGTCAAAACTCCTCCGATTTGAAACACCACCCAAAGCTTCACACAGCCCTATTAGATATTAGGAAGAATTTTCTCACTAAAAGGGTACAGTAAAACACTGGAACAGGTTATCCAGAGAGGTGGTGCAAGCTCCATCCTTGAAAGTTTTCAAGACCCAGGTAGACAAAGCCTTGGCTGGGATGATCTAGTTGGGGCTGATCCTGCTATGAGTAGGGGGTTGGACTAGATGACCTCCTGAGGTCCCTTCCAACCCTAATTTTCTATGATTCTAATGTTCCTGTCTGATGATAACTGTAGTGATATTTTAGAACAGATGTTGAAAGTAATTTTAAAAACTTCTCACATTTGTCAAGTTGATATGAGGAGCTGTCAGAATGTTATACCCAATTCTAATTTTTACTATTAGGAAACTGCAAGTTATTCTTATTAAAAATTTGCCAGTGGCATATCTTGAGTTATACTAGTACTTATCTAATAGATTAAGATTTAAAAACTAGCCCTAACTGATATCTTTATTTTATTTATCATCCACTCAGTTACAAAGGAACATAATTCCAGTACTCTAGCCAAAAAACTATTTTGAACTGAATCAAAAAGCGAGCAGTGATTCACAGACCATAATTTGGACCTATATAACAGCTGTGAAGTCACCTTGACCTAAAAAACATGACATAATCAGTTTAAACAGTTGTGCTCCTGTTTTGTTATAGAGTCCTAAACATCATCCTTTGGAGTACAGTGCATTAATTTTGCATGCAAGTTTTCTAATTGTTTGATTTTGAGACCAAGACTTGCAAGCATGTTTAAGTCTTTATTTTCAGATAATTTATTTCAGACAAGCAATGATTTCAGCTTCGTAAGGTAAAAACCAGCTTTACTTTTACTGTAAATAATAATTGTTACACTAATTTTATTACATGAAACGAATGCATGCAAAATTATTGCAATCCCTTTCAAAAGGTCAGGAATTACAGTATCAGTGAGCAAATAGCATTTACCAAATACGAAGTCTACCAAGTCTTGCTGATTTTTTTTTCTTTTGCAAGCACTCCCAGTTATGTATAAATCTTCTTGGTGGTTGAAAATATTTGATGAATATCAGGAGTGAACAAATATCAGTCCATTGATTATTCATTAAGTGGCTGGGATGCTGATTTTTTAGCCTTGAAATTCCCTAGTGCATCAGATATATATATTCAGCATCAGGGGTTTATTTAAAGTAAGTTCCTATCTACATACAAAATGTATACTTATTTATCTAACCTAGACTTATTTAGTTAGGTTAAAAAAAGATGATAAGGAATCAACTTAAGCTAAAATTTATATGTAAAAGGCAGTCAAGCTGAAATAGCAATATCCCTAGAAGGAGCTTGTAATGATTAAACTAAAAAAAGTTTCTCAAATCATGTATTTAAAATTGGTACAATTTTCTTGGGAAGATACAGCTTAAGTAACACAGACTAATTTTTGTTTTTTGAACTCGAAAGCTTGCTTAATAAATATTCTCCAACTATTTGGGTTGGTCTAATAAAAGATATCAAATTCACCCAAGGAACCTTGTCTGCCACAGACTAATTCTGTAACTTTGTGAATTGAATAGGACCAAAATATGGTCAGAATATTCACAAAGCATTTATAAATTATTTGTTGAGGATCCAGCAGGCTTAAATTCAGAGAAAAAAAAATGATAATGGAGTTTTTTTTCCAACTCACATTGACTACAGCAAAAAAGAATTCTTAAAATATTGCACATCAAATTCTTCTTGTTATTTTGCTCATCTGTGCTTATTTGATTCTGCAGTTTTCTTTTCATGAAGTTAAAGCCTGGTACTTTATCACTGGAATTATTGCAGCTTCCATCTTTTCATAATGAGGCTTCTAATTATGCTCAACTGGAAATGTGTCCTTTGTTATTCTAATATATTTACTTGGCACCAAGTTGACCCTGTAGCATTGTTACTAAATGTACAACAAATAACGATTTCATATCCTGAGTGTCTCCTCCTGTTCTTTTACCTACCTCAATAGTGTCACTATTTCTCCGCTAGAAGCAGTTCTCAGCTCTTAGAATGAGCTGCTTTTTCTAACTCTTTGATCATGGATCATTGTACCTTCTAGGTTACCTCTAGGTTACCAACATTACATATAGAGGTTAACTTCTGTTACATGGTTACAAACCTCTCAATTGGTTCTCCAGGACCCTGCAGTCTCTGACAGAGGTAGTAATGTTCTGCCACAACATTTATCATCAGGCTGAAGTATTCATCAAATTTAAAAATTGCTTAGTCTGTAGAATCAGATTCCGCTATGACGGACACGTTATAAGTATCTTTTGTCCTTCAAGTCCCAAGCTATGAAGAAGCATTTTCTTTCATCCTGTGGAAAAACCAGCACTGTCAATAGCCTGGAAGTAATAGAGAAAAGATGATTTCTCTGGCACACCGAGAATTCACAGGAAAGATGACATTGCTGATAGCTATGTTATATATTAGTACAAGACAGCCAGAGTGGTAAAGATGGACAGAATTTATACCCATTGCCAAATAAATATTATTTATACTTATTTCAGGAATTGGTAAGAAACAAGGGAGTAGATTCTAGTTGAACACATCCATTGCGTTCTGTTGTCACAGTTCTATACTTCAGTATTGAGTGTCTAACCCAATTACATACAATTCTATGTCTAATATTTGGTACTAATGTCAGACCAAAAAAGTAGGCCAATTTTCAGACAGGAGGAAGTCAATTTTTTAACTATTAATGTTCACCTGAAAGTAGCAATAAATATAATGAAAGCACTGAGAACCCCCTTAGCTACACTGGTATTAACATGCCTTGCTGTAATACAGTACTTAAGATCTGTGGCAATTAGCATTTGACCAGAAAGATTAATAATGGTGGCTTTTTCCAAGGCATATTGGATGTAAATTAACTCTAATATCGATCTTGTTTAAACATTGCAATGTAGAAACTGTTAAAATACTGCAACGTAAAGGAAATTTGTTAGAAAGATTCAATAGAGTGACTCAAAGCACTCAAAGGATGTTTGCAAGCATTCCTCATCTTAGCCTTATATCCAGGGGTTTATAACTCACCTGCAAAATATGTGCTTCAAATAGAACCTTAGCATGCCAGGGTTAAGTGTAATCATGCTTTTTCTTTGCTTTTTTACCTTTGAAAATAATTTCACCTATTTTGAATAAAGTCACAGACAGACATAGTAAAACATGAACTATATATAGATGCTTAGATCATAAACATGTCTCACTCTTAACTGAAAATAGCTTTGCTTCCTGAATTAAAATAGGTCTCGTAGTGATATTTAATATGAATTAGAAACAAGCGATTTATTAAAATTTAAAACCTAAGTCCTTTTCTTGCCAGAAAAAAATATTCTAAGACCATTTTGTTTTTTGCCGGGGGGGGGGGGGAGGGGAGGGGGGCCTATGTATGTGAATAGTAATTGCATCTGATTTTGGTACTGTAGAAGAATCTAACAGCCTGATATAATGCTTTCACTGAATTACAACATTTGTACTATATTTATTATTAACAGTTTATATAATTTCTATTCCATTTGTTAGCAACTGGAAAGGACCACAAGACAGCTTGCCAACTAAAAGCCTCTCTCAGTGACATAAGAACACTAATGGGAGATGCAAGTGGCCTTTTAAAGAACAGTAGATTATGCAGATTAGAAGTAGCAAGCATCATCTGATCTGCACTCATCTGGGTACATGGCTTCAAACCAATTCTAATATTCTGATCTGGTATTGAATAAGGCAGAACTTAGATCATTGTGTCTGGGTGGTTTGCAACCTGTCTAGTTTACTGTGGGTTGCTGAATTAAAGGCAAGCGGTTCATTTGTCTGTTGTGGCTTTTAATTCAAAAGGGCATCACTTCTCTGATCAGTTGCAACTCATCAGCTGTCCCCATGCAGCTGTTTCCTATGATTATATGTGTGTACAGAAGCACAACAGGGCAGCAGATCTGCATGGGGCAGTACTGGCTACTGTGCTACCAATGGCAGTAGTGTGGTGAGAAGTACTTTTAATCAACCTGCCCTTCCCAAAGGAGGTGTCTCCCTCCTCTCTCCCTGCCATGCATTATACCACTGAGTATATAAAACAATCATCTTCACAGATGAGTAGGAAATGGAACCTGGATACTTCACAGACTTATATAGGTTGGGGGGGGGGGGGGGGAAGGGGATCAGATGTTTTGTGAACAAAACATTAGAGAAAAAATCTGTCCCCTTTTTCTTGGGAAATTTCAAAATTTTGATTTTTTTTTTTTTTATCAGCACCATGGACAAGGTGCATGTGTCACAGGCCATTGTGTCAGGTAAAAACAGTTTATGGATAGCAATGGGACAAGCCCTGCAAAGCAAAGAATGCATGTTGTGGAGCATACAGTTGAGTTCTGTATTAGAAGGCATTTTAGCCTGTGTAAGACCAAGGATATGACTAAACTGGGGTTTTATGCACACCAGTGATACCAATGAGGCACCAGCGCACATATTTGGCATAAATGCATTGCACTAGTGTCAAACCAAAGTGACACTGGGACAGACTACCCTGTTTTCAAACTCGATTTATACATACCAATCCAAATCATGTTTTATACTAGTGCAGCATGTTGTTGGATTGATGCATCCACACTTGTGACTATTATTTATCTTTCACTACACCATCATGTCTCTCTATTCTAATAAATTTGCCAGTAAAACCCTTAGTTTTATTTGAAGTGCACTTGAAGTGATGTCACTGCAAACATGACAAAACAGAAACATTCAGAGAGATATTTTTGAGAGAAATTGAACTCTGATCTTGGGATGGGGTCAGGACATCATCTCAGAAGGTACGTGAAAGTGATCATCATCCTTACAAAACAATGCTTTTGGGAAGAGTGAGCGTAGAATAACCAAAGTAGCTGAAAAATTAGAAAAGCATTGTTAAATACAGAAAGGGGAAAATTCATTAAGCAAGTTTATACATCAAATCAAAGCACAAATTTCTGTGCAATATAAACCCAATACAACAAAGCAGTAAGGCACACATTTAAATTTAAGCTTTGACTTGAAAGGGCTTTAAGTAAATGCTTAGTTGCAAGGCCAGGGGTGGGCAAAATGCAGCCCGCAGGTGAGATGTGGCCCGCCAAGCCATTCTGTCTGGCCTGTGGGGCCCCTAAAAATGTAGAAAAATAGTATTTATCTGCTCCTTGCCGCCTGTCATGCAGCCCTCAATGGCTTGCCAAAACTCAGTAAGCAGTCCTACACCCAAAATAATTGCTCGCCCCTGTGCTAGGAAGAGTTCCTTACCTTGCTTAAAGTGAAATATATGCTCGTTCCTTATAGTCCATGGCTTATGTTATTCATTATGGAAAAGAAAACAACGTCTTAGTTTTGTTTTACCCTCACATCCATTTCTTCCTCACATCTCCTGGGTTTATTTCTGGTATCATAAAAGAAGCCTGGATAGCATCAGGTAAAACAGGCTTTTAACAAGCAGCATGTCATGTACCTTCTTGAAGGAGGTTCAGAAATTAGCACTGTCGAAATCTACAATGCTTAATATGGCTAAAAGGCTTAATATTTGCTTTTATTTTACTTGATTGGAATTCTGGAAAAATCACATACAGAAGAGTTATTATTCACATACAGAGAGTAACAGATTATTTATATATTATGTATTATATATATTCAAACATAAGGGTTTCTATTAATATTATTTGTGATTTTAGAATGTATTGCTGATTGCCACCATTGAGAAATGACATCATCTGTGACCTCAGTAATACCAGTGACACATGTAAGAGGATTATTTATAAATCATTTTCCATCATACTTTAATTCTAGTTTCTAGCTTGTCACAAGTGATTCCCACAAGCAAAAGCAGTACACATTAAATCTGCCAACAAGTAAGACTCTTTAACTTGTTAACCATAAAAAGCAATATTTGAATGTGCATCATTAGATAGAACAGGGGTGGGCAATTATTTCAGCTGGAGGGCCGTTTAATAAGTTTTGGGGACCCATGGAGGGTGGTAGCCCCACCCCCTGGTTGCCATCTTGGGACCAGAAGTCCCCCCTTTAACCACTGACCTTTGGCACTGGAAGTCCCTCCACTTGTACCAGAAGTACTCCTTCTGGAAGGGGGAGAGGGGTTGCCATCTTGGAACCAGAAGAAAAACTAAATCATATACTAAAAGTCATACATCTACTATAACATTTTAATTTTATTTAAAAAAAATATATTTGTCCTGATTTATTTGTGTTTGCATCGTGTATACAGAGGTGATCCCATAATAGCTCAAAATAAAGTCTTATTCTTGTATATTGTGTCTGGGGTGTAGTTGGGGGTATGTATGAGATTATGGTGGGGTGTAGGGGGTGTAGGGTATGTTGCGGGGTAGGGGTGTGGAACACATATCCTTTCTCTTACTTTACAACCTGTATGTCATCAGTGAGAGCTCCTTCCCCTCTGTAGAAATGGCATTCTGGAAAAATCTTCATGTTTCTCTCTTCCCTCATTGCTAACTATTGAAGTCCATGCTTCTGTATCCAGTTTCTTTCATTCTCTTATTATTTCTTTCAAAATATTTATCTTCACAGGAGATAGATCTATATATTTTTACATACAAAAGATGAGGCCTTGTGATCCTGCACATGGGCCCAAGCTGCATTGCATCCAACTGTTTTGGTGGGCAGTTTCTGATTTACAAAGTGCTTTAGAAGCTATGATAAAAAAATGATAAGACCTAGCTATCATCATCATCATCTGTTCCTAAATATTTCGATAACTAGGAATTTTTGCACCCATCAACATCCCTGACCCCTCTTTTCCCCTGTGGGATACAAACAGCTAAAGTATTAAAGAGCTGCAGTTGTCTGCTGTATTTAGATGTAGTAGCTTATAGCATTAATATCACTCTATTACACCAAACCATATAGTGTATAAAAACATTAAGAGCATGAATAAAGAATGGTGCACTTTATACATTTTAAAATCCCACTCTCATTTATTTTCCCTTTTATGGGGTGTTAGTAATAAAAACAAACAGAGAGATTTTAAAAATTGAGAACAAGATACTTACACTAAAAAACATTTTCTCTGAGGGAGAAGAGGACAAGGCTAATACATTACTCCATTCCTATCTAACCCCATTTTTGCATGTCTGATGAAGCAAACTAGCATCTGTCTTTGTTTTGTGGTTGAGGCCTTTAAATATTCAGTATAAGAAATTGTTTCAACCAGCGATTCTATTCACATGAAAGTATAGTTCAGAAGACAGAGGAGTTATGGAATCAAATACCTTGGTTTATTTATAGTAGTCTGCTAGTAAACTGTCACATTAGCTAAACAATTAAAGGCTGCTATGTAAAATGAACATGACTGAGGCGACTAATTATGTGCTCTAACTATACAGTTTTGGAAATCCTTTACTCCTTTGAGCAGTCCTTACTCATTTGAACCAACAAAACTTTTCTTATGCATTAGGACAACTTATAAGCATAGGGCATATGTAGGCATGGTACTCTAGGGGTGCGCCTACACATCGCTGTACGTTAACATTGCTACAGCACTATGCTTTAGTACATCCTTTAGGAAGTACTGAAGCATGGCATAGTATGGGTGGTTACTGTGCCATGCATGTGATGCACAGTTAAATTTTACTGCTATGTCGCTGTAGCGGCATACTATACCTGGGGACCACCGCTAGTGTAAGGTAGCTGGCAATCATGTAGGGCACGTGTAAACACACCCTAGGATATGCCCAGCAGGGCTGTGCTAAATGGGCTATATTCAATTCAGATTCAGCCCGAATCAGGGACAGTGATGAGATTAATTGATTCAGATTCCTGTTCCTGATTCAATTCAGCCAAATCAGAATCTGGAGATTCGATGCTGATTCAGAGAATCAGCAATTCGGCCATAGACACAGCTTTAAATGTTTTTCTATGTACCTTGAGGTACCAAGCGCAGCTCATGAACACTGCAATGCTGGGGTGGATGAAGCATCCCACAGGAGCCCCCCGTGCTCGGCAGCAAACCTGGAAGTGGACCAGAAGTACTTTTGGTCCACTTCCAGGTCCACTGGGGAGCACACAGGGCCCCACTTCCTGCCCCCCCCAGCTCAGTGATCGGCCATGGGGGGACCCCGGATGCCTTCCCAGATCCAGGAGGCACCAGTTGCCGAGCCAGAGGGGTGCTGGGGGACTCCCAGCGCACTCCCCGACAGACCCAGAAGTGCTTCTTGTCCACTTCTGGGTCTGCTGCTAAGTGTGTTGGGGAGCCCCCCCACACACTCCTGTGAGATGCTCTATCTGCCCCAGCATCACAGCATTGATGAGCCACCTGGTACCTTGAGCTATATGGAAAAAAACATTTAAAGCTGTCTATATCCAAATCTCTAAATCTTTCCGAATCTCTCTGAATCGATTCAGAGGGTTCCAATTTGATTACGAGAGATTAAAGGATCTCCTGATTGGATTCGAATTTGGAGATTTGGCCACCAAATCGGTCTAAATCTCTGCCAAATTGAATAAGGGACCAAAGCTTCACACAGCCCTAATGCCCAAATGCATGAGTAATCCCATTAAGTTCTGTGGGACTATTAAATATACTTCAAATCAGACACATGCTTATGCATCTTGCTGAATTGGGACTTACTATGCAAACCAGACTCTCAGCTACTTGAGACATTACATCAGATGAGGATCAACTGTATTGTCTGATCCTGCAAACTTACGCATCTGACTAGGTCTTTGAGACCACGTTTGTACTGAGGATAACACTTGCATGAGTAAGTGTTGGGTGGGTGAGTCCATAAATATAGTAATAAAATTCAGCAAAGAACAAAAATGGGAGAATTATGTAAAACACCCCACTACATGCTGAGGATAGGTGTGCCATTTTTATTTATTTTACAGATTTGGTGAGGAAAACAACAAATTGGTATTGAAGAAAAAGAACTTTAATGAAGATTTACTTTAAACAAAATTCAATTTTTGGTGACAGCAATTTGAAAATATATTTTTTTGCACAATTCCTGTTTGAAATAATGTACTGAAGTTTTTCATAGGATCATTTTAAACAATTGATGATTGTTTACAAATGTCAGTTTTCCCTTGATGTGTCATATTAATGTTTATTTTGAATTGTTTTGTCATAAGTAAATTGACACATAACATAATATTATTATATATACTGAGCTCAAATCTTTATTTCATGGAGAGACTGGCAAAATGCACCTTAATTTCAATGGCATCAGGATGAGCAATTTCAGTCTTTCAGGACCTTTTAACCAGACATAGGGCTGGCTCAAGAGCACTACTAGGAATATAACTTCAGACAAATTAACACCACTTCATGACTGGTGGTCACAAAAGCACCCAAATGCTATCTATCACTAGGGAGAAAATCATGGACCAGTACAACAATTACCATTTTTATGCTATTATCCATGTCTGTAACCAGACAGACTAGGGTCCTGGAGTCAGGACCCTAATTGATCAAATCCTTCTCAATTTTCCTACAGAAAAAAAGATGTAATATAGAAACTGTGGTGGTTTTAGCGTATGATGTTTATTTTTTTTCTTAAAGCAGCAGCTTCTGTATGTATGAGATTAGGGAAGAAGCTCAGCTGTCATTTTTTTAAAAACTCTAACCCTTAACAATACTGGAGACTTGAAAATGGCCAATTTGTACCCTTCTGACTCAAATATAAGAAGAAAAATAAAAACACACAACAATAGTTACTTCACTGATCTCAGGCAGAAAGTAAGGCAGGGTAGCACCTTAGGGACAAAATGGTTCAGAGAGACATGAAATTTCGTAGGCAACCACATACTCTGTCAGATGGTATTTGCTTTTAGATGGTATCCGATGAAGTAGGTGGTTCCCTACAAAAGCTCGTGTGTCTCTGAACCAGTCCCTAAGGTACCACCCTACTGACTTTACACTAACATGGCTAACCACCTGTGTCCACTGATTTCATGATTTCTAAAAACTTGCCTATTATATGTATTTTAAAATTCTTGGAATGACAATACTTTATTTGTGTCCAGTACTTCCTGGGTAACTTAAGAAATAAAAAACAGACTATAAAACAATTTGTAGAAATGATAAAAGCAATTATATAGTAAAGGAGCCAAAGGATGATTATCTTCTAAAAAAAAAAAAAAAAAAAAAAGAAAGAAAGATGATTGAATGACAGTAACACTTCAAGGAGGCTGATGTCCACATATATTCATTTGTGATAGGTAAATCAAGCTCTCAGCTGGGATTTTCTTTAACAATGGCACCCCGCATTGAACACTGCTACTCACAAGAATGAAAGAACAATTCTCCTCCATTCTATTTGGTGCCAAGTATGTTATTGTTTAAATGATGGATAAATAATAAAAAGTGATGCATTTGTTTTACTTATTTGATGGAACTGAGATATTTATGAAGAAAATAATTTGTGTAAGTTTGTATTCGATTCTAATCTGAATCATCAAGGTATTTGGGCCTCTTTGGCTACTTGAGATGGCACATTAGAAATAATGAAATATGTGTGTTGGACCTGTGTGTGCTAGTCTGTCATTTGCATCTCTGTGTTTTGTTTTGGGTTTTTTTTTTCCTTTGGGTGTCTCCATTGATTAGTTGCTATGAAGTGGAGGAGACACAAAGTGCTTTGTAATCAATTGGAATGAAGTGGAACAGTTAATGGATCTGAGGTTTGCATATTCTGCATCCTGTAAGGAGTTGGAGATGTTATAAAGAATGACAGATGATACAAAAAATAGTGCAAAGTTGAAGGGATTGGAAGGAAAATGCTATAGTCTCAAAAGGTACAAAAAAGACTGTGGGTGCAGGTGCATGCAGAAACAGATAATTTGACTTTGCTGGACAGTCAAAAATTGTAATGGGAATAAGCTAAGAGCAAGGGAACTGTCAAACCCTTCCCAAACAAGAAAAATGCATTGCGACAGGTGTGAAAGATCTAATGCTGCTGCAAGATCAACCTAAAAACTGTCGGAATTGTACAACAGCAATGCCTTGACAATGCTAAAACAGAACATGGAACAAAATGCACTGAGATAATTAGAGGTTTTCAACACCTTTCGCCTGCAGATGATTTTCAGTTGGCAACATCCAAAAGATGTTTAATGTTGTAATAGCCAACAAAGCCTATGTATAGAACACCATCTGGAATGCCCAGGCTGCTGGAACCCAGCTAGTGTGAGGAAGCCTCCTATCACAGCCAAAGCATCATGCTTTTAGAGGATCTCCCCAGGCAGCAAGTGAGAGCATTATGGACTTTGATCACAATAAACATCAATGATGGCAGCAATCTTCTAACAAATAAGGTGTTGCAAGTGATCTTAACTAAATATGAATGGAAGGTAAAAGGAGTACTATTTCATTCAGATCCTAACTGTAACCTTGCTCAAAAATGCATGAATCTCTTTGTCCTTCCTCCAAAAAAACCCTAGCACTGTGATTAGCTAAACCCATGTCCCATTTAAAGACTGAGCTTGCAAAAAAGAATTGAAGTGGAGAACATTAGATGAATGGGTCATAAAGTGTTAGCGAGGAACATTTCTTGAATGGGTTGAAGGAAGTCTCATCTTTCGCATGCTGCCTGTGGTATTTCCTGACTTTAAGTACTTTACCACATACCATAACAGGCTCTTAAAATGTCTTTTTTGTATTAAATTGCTTTTCTTTATAAGATGAATATGAAGTTAGTAAAATTAAGCTGGAAATACTGAGCTAGAGGAATGATGGCCTGTTTTACTCATAAAAATAAAATTCTCACATTTCTGTAAATTCATACTGAAAAGACAGTTTTATTTTGATTGACAAATAACTTCTTATGATTTTAAAATAGAAAATTATGTGTATGCTCTTAGGATATAAAATTCTCTGAGCAAGAGCTCAAGAATTACATATCTGCAGCTCGGTTTCATGATTGTGTGCGTTCAAAACTAAAAACCTACCAGAAACAAAAACATTATACCATGCAAGAAAAATTCAGGAATATAAAAGTTATAGCAAATAAGATTTAAAAAAAATATTGTGCTGCTCAAAGAATATACCAGGTATTGAAAAGTATAGGCACTAGGGCTGTGCGAAACAGGACCATTTTGTTTCAACTTCTGTTTCACTGTTTTGAAAGGACAGTGTTTTGTTTCGTCGTTTCGTTTCAAAGCACTGTTCCATTTCATTTAATCGAAACTGGTTTGATGTTTCAATATGTTTCGACGTTTTGCCCATAGGCTATAATGGGAAATCATGAAAATGCTTAAAATGTAGTCAATCCTTGCCTTATTCAGATGAAAATTGCAGGCATGGTAGCCCCTTCTGATGGGTATAAAGCCTGCCAAGTTTCAAGAAGTTAGGTACAAAGGTTTCTGGGAAACTGCACCTCCAAATGTTCAAAACAAAACTTGTGACACTTGCTGGCAGTGGCAGCCTCCTGTCATCTGGCACGCAGATCCGGGGACCTGCACCCTAGGGAGGAGTCTGGCACAGCCCCACAGCTTGTTAGTTGATGCTTCTTTCTCTATGAATACTGAGGAAGTTCATTGGCATAGCTATGCCACAATAAGCTATTTCAGAGTACTTTCTGCATGAACATGCTCTTCTGAAATGAAAGTAATATTATTCTGGAACATATTGTCCAAACAAGGACAAATAGTAAGTTATTCCACAAAAATGATTCTGGTCTGTTTCCATGTAGACAACAACTGTTTGTAACAGGACTCCTATACATGCTATATTTATGCAGCAGTTAAGGTGTTAATTGTGGCATGAATGGCAAGTGTGTTACACATGCATCTATTTGAAGGTGCCACTTTGGCTAGGGACAGACATTACACATAAACCAGTTTGAAAATGGCTGAAACTGGTTCGAGATAGGCCTGGTTGAATGTAGTATCAGACTTAACTGATTTGACTCAAACCAGTTTATGCAATGCCTGTCCCCAAACTCCTTGCTGGTTTAAGATAAACTAGACAGCCCCAGCATCCCTGAATGCTCTCTGGGCTGGGCAGGGCTCTCTGCTCCACAAAAGGGCTTGTCCCTCCCCTCTGTTCCCTGGCTGGAGATCCAGCAGAGACTTGCAGGCACAGCAGGATCTGCCTAGCTTCACCCTGCCCTACCCCCACCCCTCACTACTCAAGCAGGAAATCCCCCCTCCCATCTCTCACAGCAGGGACCCCAGCCCCACAGATTCTAGGCATGCAGTATGCTAGCGAATGCAGACATGTGTGTGTCTCCAATTTCACTGAGGCAGGCAGATAGAACAGTAACCACTTAGGGCTATTTGGAGCTAATCAACAGGTCAACTAGTAAGATATTTAAGAAGAATTTGAACTAATGAACAGAGGCTATTGTTTTGCTGATGGGGTGATAAACACTGTTACCAGCCACATGCTGGCTTGCTCACCTGTCAGTTTGCTGCAGACAGTATAAAGAAGCAGGGAGGGAGATTGAAAAGCTCTGTATCATCATCAACAGATGCATGCACTGAAGCCTGCCCCCCTCCCCGCTTGCCTCACAGTGCTAGCAGGGAGCTGGCAACACTCCCACCCATGGAGCAGCGAGCGGGGGAAAAGTCTGGGATGGTGCAGGCAGACCTCCCTAATCAGAACATCCTGCCAGGGTCTGACCACAGCCTGACCACACTCCACTCAGCTCAGTACTGTAGAAGGGAAGGGAGGGCTGCTCTAGTGCCCCCCTGGCTTCTAGCCTGAGCCACTGCAGGCATGTGTCTGAATTTCCGCATTCCAGAGAGAATGTCTGTCCGGTTACAAACCGGTTCAGCCTAGCCAGGTTAGACTAACCTGCAAAGATTGAATCAATTCAGACTGAGGCTTTTTTAATGTCTGTCCATAGCCATAATGTAGAACATTTTTTTTTCTGGCTGGCTTATAAGGTGCCTTAAATTGAAGATATGGCAGGGCAGGGCCAGGTCTGGGTTTGATAATCAGCTGATTGTCCCTGGGATCACACCAGGCCATGCCGGGCTTTAAGGTACCTAGCTTTCAACTTGCCAGTGCAGGGGAGCCCACAATCATAATCCCATGCTCCCTCTGAACTGGCAAGTAGAAGGGGCATGATTGGGATGTGATCCATGATCCGCAAATCATACCACATGTGGTGCACCAGGAGGCCCAATCAGGGCTCAGATCCCACAGTGCCTTTAAATGAATATGTGCATGGGGCCTCAGACCCCTAAATAAACCTTTAAGTATTCTTCACAAATACAACTCTTACCAGTGTACATTACATTCACAAAACAGAACAAAAAATCAGAACAGAAAATCAGCTAACCTGTGATAATATGTGTATGCATGTGAACTGAGCTCAAACAGAGCCAAGGATTATTTAATAAAAAGGAAACCAAACTATTGAAACAACCCATTAATTAGAACTGTATTAGGAAAGACAGAAGTCCAGCTTTGTATCTGAGTACATAAGTCCTTTCTTTCTCCACACACAATCTACGCCCTTTTTATTCAGAAACACTGCATTATCTGTGGGAGCTAGATGGAGGTATAACTTGGCATCAACAGTCAATTCTTAATCTGGCAGGAGAAAATAACATCTGTTTCATGCTCATATTTTTCATTCTTGTTTTAACAGTCATAAACACTTTCTCAAGCTGAAAAAGAACAGGGCTGCAATTCAGATAAATTAAGATTCTTGAACTCTGAAAACTACACTTAGATTTATTTACCAGATCAAAAGCAAAGTGGTTTCATTCCAAAAATGGCACATTCTGAGAGTACTAGACAAGGTGTCGGCAGTTTTGCTCATTTGTTTTGCTTTTGAATGTTGCAGTCCTGAGAAGATTAGTGATATAAAGCATTCAGGACTATCCAGTCTAATCACTTCAGTTGCTGTCCCTCTCCCTCCCCCCACCACACATGCATACACTCACCACCCCTTAGCTAAATAAAGTCATGATGGTTGGGATGTCTTAAGCCATAGGACCTTGAGGAAACTCTAGCACAACAAAATGGACAATTCTTCTGTTAAATATCAAAGAATTGAATATTATAGACTGTGATCTTCAAACAAGCCTAATGGAATTAGGCAATGAATTCCACCTCCATTAAATTCCAGTAGAAGTTGTATGCCTAATTGTCTTCAGCTCCACTAAACTTTCCAGGCACGGTAAAAAGGGACAGAAGACCACCAAGTAGTAAAACCATAATGATGAAAAGACATATTTGTTAGAAATATAATTGCATAAAAGGACAAACTCTAATAAATATTGGGATTAAAAAAAAATAAAGCAAAGCAAATAGAAGGAAACAAAAAAGGAAAATATATTCTGCAAAAGCACAAAATCTGTACTTCATATATAGGACATATTTATTCACAGGACAGTATTCTTATGAAGTCAGCACAAATAAAACACACCAAAAATACTTCTAAATGTACAAATTAGGAAAATTTCCCCACCACCACATGCAAATGCCATGCATTTCAAATTCTCGTACTGGTCTGGACTCTTTTTAGCCACTTCACGCCCATACACACTTCAAGTACAACCATGTCAGGGGACTCCGATATGACACTGTTTTTCTGTGAAATGGCTGAGGCAGTTCCCTATTGCAATTCATTTCAGTTCACTGAAATACATTAGCCTTGGACAATTCAATGGTCAGGTCCCATCTACTGTATACAACTGAACCATATTTTCACTCAACCATTTTGTAACTGCCTGCCCTGATGCAAAATTAGACCACTGGAGTAGCCTTAACTGAAGCAGCTTACAATAGGATAAGTTAAAAGGAAAAAATTATTTATTTAATATGACTGAAGCGAATAGGCAAATGCTTAGTTCAGAAATATGTTTTGCATTTCTCTTGGTATCAGATTAATTTTGGCAGTTTGGTAATGACTTCTTGGAGACATTGCAAACAGCTGTTGAGGAGATACAACCGATTTGCAACCTTCCTATATCACTAAATGAGAATTAGGTCCTGGTTAAATTCCAAAAAGGAGAGTCCTCACAAAAAAATTTGAAAAACACTGGTTTCATAAGCCTATGAACCAATTTACAGCATAAAAATCTCTCAAAACTCATAATTAGTAAGTGTATACAAATGGCCTACAGGCACATTTACTAGCTGGTCCTGATGACTATTATGAGGCACCTTCTATACTCTTAGATAACTCCAGTCACTAAAAGGAAGCTAGCTGGGAAAGAAAATAAAGAGTTCATGACCTCACACATTGAGTTATTGCTTAGCTACATGATGCAATAAAGCAAATCTAAGTGGGTTCATTGTCCTTGGTCACTTCCTCCTAGAATCTGTTTCACTGCTTTCAGGTTTTTTTTCCCCTCATTTGAAGTATGTTGAGCTTATAAACCTTCAAGTTAGTGTTATGTTGCAATATTTATTGCAATTTAAAACACAACTACCGTATCCAATTTCTTGTCTCCTAGCTCAATAGTTAGTTCCAAATAGTTTTCTCGTCATGCCAGATGGTCCTATCAAGCTGCAGATTCACTACTCATGAAACAAAAGTTCACTTATGTTGGTAGTGAGATTTAATTTTTGAAATGGAGTGGGGATGTGTGGGATAGGGATAGGGAGTGCTATGCTGAGAGGAAACCATCTTCTTCTGCCATCCCTTTTTGTAGTGTGTCAGAGTACTAATGAACTTGTGTAGTGCAACACAAAGACCAGGTAGTTTGGGCTTCATAGTTTAAAATCAACACCTTAAATCAGTCCAGAATGCAACAGGCAACAAGTGTAATACAGGAGGCATGAACTGCTACATTATGACATGAGAAGTCCATTTTGTTCTCAGGTACTGTGAGATGGCAACCAGAATGCACGTCTGCCACCTACACATGCCACCTGTTCTTCTTGCCTTTTTTAATGATACAAATGGAAATTAGAGCAACTAGCTGATGAAAATTGATTGGAATTAGATGCCTATATAGCTTTGAAACTATCTTCTTTCATAGTTTCCATTTAATTCAAATCCTGATCTGAATAATAATAAAAAGGTCACCCAATGGATTCTTTTATCTCACTTTCAATGTGTATAATACATATATTTACAAATAAATTATACAAATATATGGGACTCAACCTAGCCTATGCTGTAGGAGGATATCACTCATTCACACCGGCAAAACTTCTTACACTTTGAAATGCTGTTACTGTACTTCTATAATGATATTCTATAATGATCTTATAGGTCCCTTCCGGTCCTTCTTTCTATGATTCTATAATTCATGCAAATGGAAAAAAGAAATAACCAAAGGGATCAGCGATCGTGTTTAATTGATTTTCCACAAAGCAAGCTGCTTTCCACAAGCAAATGTTATTCTGCCTGTGGTAACAGACTTCCTTTTGTGGATCCTTTTTCTGAGCTGCCAAGAACACTTGCCCCCTGACAAGCAGCCAGCACAGATATTAGGCCCATTGCAGGAGTTCCTCTATAATGTGGCTGCTTTTCAGAGAGAGAAAAAAAAATTGAAAGGCCCTCTCTCAGCTCTGCTGTAGTGGTTATTGTTACAGGAAGAACATACTTGCAAAAGTGCTCCAGATTGTTCTATATTAGAGACAGGATGCTATAAGAAATAGCTGGAGACCTTGCCCATCCATCTGGCCAAAGCCTTTTGAAGGTTTGAAAATATTGCAAAGGTGATTCCACCAGTCAGCTGCTTGCCTGCAATTAAAGGTCTTCTTAAGGATTGAAGAAAATATCACTGTCCACATTTTATCTAATTGGTTACTTCAAAAGGTACCCTGCTCCTCCTATTCATCACCCAAGTCATCTTCAGTGGAATGTCTGTCCCTTTACAAAGTTGTACATCATTCGAGTCCCCATGGCAATCTCTCCTGATCCATAATGTTAGTAATGAAAATCAAAACACAGACTGGGGTGTCAGCAAAGTTACGTACCTAGAATGAGCAAATAAGGGCTATGGTAAAAGCACTACAGAGGAATATGTGAGGCAGTAAAACATAGGTTAGTTCTCATCCTCCCCACATTGAATCAAAGTAATTAGAGACAGTAATTAAAATTACCTTTTAAGCATTCTCTTTGTCACTCTGCCAATAGTGGATTGCTCCCTACAATATATTCTTCAGTGTTTGGTTAGCAGGTAGAAAAAGCCTTGCCTGCTCACAGCCTTTTCTGATTTCATGTGCAGCCTATCAGTTCTACCAAAACCCTGTGACTTAAATTCAGGTGAGCAAAAAATTTACTTGGCTGATCTAGCCTCCTCTTCTGCTGGTGGGACAGCAGACCACAATTTCCATGTGCATATTTGCTAACCACATTTACATGATAACGTTTTTATTTTCTAACTATAAATTGGCTGCAACCAGTTGAATTTATTTGAATCTCTGACTTCTGAGATTCTGTTGCATGGGTCAAACATTCATCCCTTTGAAGATTGCTTGCTGCTTCTACATAACCCGCACAAGATCTCACTAGGCCCCGATGCTAGCCACTGAAGACCTGCTCCCTCTAACTTTGACAAAATACTCCTTGGTTCAGAGACAGAGCTTGCAGTTGTTTAGCCTTGCTGTCAAATTCCATTCTCCTGAGCTATAGTCACTTCTCCCACGAATGTGGTTTTGCTCTTCATCTTTAATGTTTAGTGTCTTGCTACAGTTGACCTAAAAGCATTTCACCAAGTTAAGTTCCTTGGAGAGCCTGTGCTGCAGAACACCATATCATAACCAATAAGTAGACATCTGAATGTGGGGAAAACCTCAAACTAGCCCTCTTTTAGACCTTTAGTGGTAATTCTCAGAGAACATGACCAGTTAAGTGGCATTTATCTTTCCCCTCTTTGCTCAAGGGAACACACATCTACTAATTCTGCTACAGAAAAACAATTCATATGGCTTTGTTTCTCGCCTTGCTCCCATCTTTCCTCCCCCACCTCCCAAAAAAAGACAGTTTATAACACAAGGGGAAAACAAACTTTATCTGTAAACAATCCCAGAAGAATTAGCTGATTTACACACGCACCCTTTTTGATATATAAAGATTAGCATATTGAAAACAGAAAGCAAGATTTAGAACCAGTATTTGCATAAACGGCTTTCTTCAGACAACAGCAAACAGAGTTAATAATTAGTATAACTGTGCTCAGGGGCAGATCTGGGTGGAGGGGGCAGCAGTGCAGTTGCAACCCCTTTTGATTCCTGCTCCACCCAAACTTTAAAACCAACTGCCTGGTAGGAGGAGGAGCATTTCTATTTAGGCAGTGCTCAGAGAGAATTGACTTCACTGATTCCTGCTAATCTCTTTCCACTCCACAGATGTTAAAGACTATCCTTTTTAATGGTCTTGATATTCCACTATTCAGACTATCCTATCCATTCTCTTTTCTATTTCACATCCCTGAAGAGTGTTTTTAGCTCTAGGTAAAAACCTTAACACAGGCGCCATAATATTAACTCACGTGGACAATGACTGACAGCGAAGTATTAGAGACACTGTGAAGAGACTCAACAAGGCTAGATTTTGTTTTATGAATCTGAATGAGGCATACATTTAACTATAATGACTACTGGATTAATGACACAACCTCTGTTGATTACTTTATCTTGCCTAGTTTGTTGTGTGCTTTTTAAACAACATATAATCTAGCAAATGAGTGCACATTCCAAGTTATATTTGTTTTTGCTTTTATCTTCAACTGTATAATATAGTGCTAGCATATTAACTAACATTTACTAGCATATTAGTAAAGCTTCTAGTATCTCTTTAACTAGAGAAACCTATGTGCTGTGCTATATGTGATGATGTGCTCCACCATTTGCACCCCGCTTCTCAAAATCCTCAATCTGCCCATGACCTCTCTATTTTGCAGCCAGCCACTGAACAAGAAGCTTTTAGATTAAATCTTGATTTACATTTTATATTCTCAAGCTTATATTAAGTAGCTCAGGACTCAGAAAGTTTAAAGACTGACAAGTCTTGAAGGTTGCTTGTCTCATCTTAAGTGATAGAATGATGTTTTATTTTTTACATAAAAAAGCATTAGAGTATTTTTGAGGGGTTTAGGCCCTAACTTTTATGTAGGGATATAATTTGTATACATAAAACTGATCTCTATATTTTTGTACCCTTGGAATAAATTATAGGAAATACCTCCAAAAGTGTTGTTTTAAAATGTTTTTGCCATTAATATATTTTTGAATGAAGAGAAAGTTTTCTTCCTGTCTTTTTTTTTTCTCTAGTTGTTTTTAAGATCAATAAATAATGAAATAATTCATTTTAGAGCAAATGAAATTCAGCGTTAATTTTATAGTATTTGTATGGAAAAATGGCATTTTTGTGCCAATTTATATTTGGATTCCAAAGGAAGCTTTTTCAAAGCTATTTATATATCAGACACATTAGCTGAATTCTTGCAGCAATAAAGTTGTTGAAAAATGTTGCCACAAAACCTAATCACATACCTAATCACTGACTCAATTCATGTGGCCAGCTTTTTTCCTTAGGCAAAAGCTTCACAAAGGTCAAAAGGAATTTTGCCAAGTAAGAACTTGGTAATGAACCCAGGACTTCTCTCAAGAAAAATAGGTCTTTCTGAATGGCTATCTTTGTGCTTCACTTTAATGCCTTAATGTCGGAAATGCTCCTGAACAGAACGGTAGCGAATTATGATAAAATGACTAGAGACGTCTTCTGCAATCTCTCTTATATCTATAGTCACTCACACAGACACAAAAGAACATGTGAGATCTAGTTTGTTAATTAAAGGAAAAGGCTTTATAAAAGAACATACATCCTGTCATTCATCCAATTTTAGATGGCAGCTTTTATTGAGGGGGAAAGCTGAATGAAGGTCAAACAGAGGGTAAGTAGATCACTAATCAGGAAAGCATTAACGATGAGGATGACATGACAATGACATAGAAACATATATTTCAACCCTTTTTATGTTAACATAATATACTTTCTGGTCTAGGTAGATCCTGTTACTGGCACCAAACCTTTGACACACCAAGTTGAGATTCACCAGTATCTTGGCTGAAGGTAGTTGCAAACAGTGCTGTAGCAATGAAGTTTGGCACCCAGGGCAAAGCTGACAGAAGCAGCCCACCCTTGCCCAGCGCACAGATTGGGGGTGGGGGGGGGGACATGCCCCCCCATGTTTGCCTGGGAGTGCATGCAGTGGCAGGAGCCACCCTTTCCCATGCCCCCCAAATGAGCAACTCACAGCTGTCCCAGCTGGGCAGCACCTGTTGGAACTCCTTCACTTCAGCACCTGGGGTAGTCACTCTACTTGACCCCCCCGCCCACCCTTGCTACAGCACTGGTTGCAAACAGTTGCATTTTGCAGGGAACTGCCTGCCCTGCTGGGCCATTTCCTCTGAGTAAAGCAGATTTCCTCTAGAAAAAACAAACCACTCCCTTCCCTGTAATTTTAAAACATCCATGACTGTACTTTGTACAAGCAGATTGCAACATTAAATGAGACAGATTGCAGCCACCCACATCATTAATATAGAAATAATTCCCACGGAGTTCACTGGATTTCACAACTTCTGCTCAGATCAAGATGGAACAGGTCTTCTTTCTGTTTATCAACCACATCTCCATAGTTAAGACAAGGCCAACCATGGACTATACTGCAGAAGGCTGATGAAAGCACTTTGATTACATCAACCCCAGTCCACATCCCTTAAACTCTAAATTGCGTATGGTTCATAACATTTCACAAGACACTTGTGACATGTTTTTGGTTGGTTCTTTATTTTGATAACAAGTGTTCTGGAAGGTTAAATGGGTACAAGCAACTATAAAGCATACCTGCTACATCCAAACAGAAACCTCTGGCTTCTCATTCAATGTGAAATGCCTGGTTTACAAATGCAATTCATTTTAAGCCATTTTACATATGGATGAAGGAAATATTGATGAAGTAAAACCTAAATAGACCAACAACTATTCTTATACTGCTGTTAGTAGTCCATGTTTAACCACTTCAAGAAATAGTGTCTTGGGATGATAAATGCATAATCTGAAATATATACACATGAACACACAGATACATACACCTAAATATATTCCAAGAAAATTATAAATATTCCTTTCATCTTAGCAAGATAAGAGATTTACTGTAGACATTGTATATGCAAGTAACCACATTAATTTAGAACAGATGAAGAGTTTGAAATGCTTTCATGTAAATGATCACTGACTTTCCTACAGTTGCTAAAAGGCTGTTTGACAATCTTTGTAAGTAGAAGAGAATCTCACAGTGTTTCTGGTAAATTTCAGTTTATTTCCCACTGGCAAGCTGTACTCCATTACATATTGTTTTTGTCTTTGAAGCCTAAACTTTTACATAATATTTACCTAATTGACACTATTTCTGACTCAAATCCTTGTGTAAATAGACTTTGTAATAAATCCTAATGCA
>NW_005842985.1:336167-361009 GCF_000455745.1 Alligator sinensis | reverse complement strand
ATGCAGCCAAGAGTACTTGTGAATTATATTAAGAAAAGTATCTTCTAACTCCTACACCTTATCTGTCAGAGCAATAATGCATTTTAACCATCTCCATAATAAAAAATGCTGCTCCTACACCAATTTACTGAACTGAAAGATTAATGGACTCCAAATGTCATATGACCATCAGATTTCTAGAACTAACACAACCTATTATTTTATGTGATGAACACAGACCTGCTTGGAAAGGAAAGACAATTATAATTTTGATTTACACCCATTATCCATGTATTCACAGCAAGCATGTACTACATGAACCAGAGCAATAATACATCAAGAGTAAATCTTTGTAATTCACCTTTTTAATATAACACCACAAATAATAGTCCATCCATGAGTAGAACTTATCTTTTTCAAAGAAAGAGTACAATTTTTTACTTGAAAATATTTTTTGTGCATGTTTCAATATACCTAAACAGATAAAGCTTCTATTAACTGCCTTCCCCTCATTGCTCATTCTATGAAAGAAAAGTATGATAAACAATTTGGGATATTGCTATTACAACATGCTGTCCCATCCTTTTGTAATGGATCTACAGAGAAGAGCTATGTTTAACAACTTAACATGAAGACAATACATTCTTAGCATTAAAAAAAAAAAGTCAGCTAAGCCCACAGTACAAACTAATAGATTCTGAAGTAGGAGCCTCTAGATGCAAACAACAGTTAAAAGAAGTATAACTAAAGACCCAAGGGATAGACATTTGAAGTTCCTTCTTTACTTGGGTCATTATTGCACATATCCATGTTGCAATAAGTCATCCTTAAGAGACTGGTACTTCTGAGAGTAACAACAAAGCACTGGGCAAATACCAACTGACAGATGTTGTGAGGAGGTACCTCCTTTTAAAAGTGACATGCCATTATAACATGTAACAGGCCAATATTATGGAGTCTGATGTATCCACATGTACGTCAGGTTCTTGTACTGATTTGTCTTTTGCTCTCAAAATAGCCAAAACAGAATATTTGTTAAAAATACTAGTTCTTTATCTATAAGTAGCCACTAGAAACACATGCTGTATAGCTTCTTTAGAACTATGAATGAATCTCTTTTAGTAATAGAACATAAGAGCTTTTTACATCTATAGATATCAGTGTAGCTTACAAGGAAGTATATTTATCTTTCACAGTTTAAAAGGTGGGTAAATTGAAAGGTTAAGTAAATACCCAGAACTTGAACAAGTCACTAAATTCTTCCTTCCTACTCTACAAATATGGCATCATTGTACTGGAATATTTCTTCACATACAAGATTATGTAAAAGTAAAAATTTATAGCATATTTCTGCAGAAGTGGAAGAACACAAGATTTTCTAGGTCTTTTTGTTCTCATTTTTAGTGAATTGCTTTGGCCCTCTTTGCAGCCATTACCAGCTGAGAATATCTGAAAAAGCAAGTGCACAATGAAAGTTAATTTAAAAGGCACAGGAACAAGTATTTATGAAAACAAAATTTTAAATTCATATCTACAGGTGTATATTCCAAAGCTCCCTGAATGCTCAGCCAGTCTTTGTACAGAAACAATCCAATGCCATTTCTCTTACAGAACACGTTTTGAAATATCACAATATTAATCACTTGGAAATTAAGAGATTCATTGAGATCCTTTCTGGTTCTTCAAGGAAGAATTCTTATAGAAAGCCTATACTATAATACAACTGTATAGTCCAAATTGCTTTTCAGTTTTGGCTTCAATTAAAATTTCACATTCTAATAGGTAGAGAAAGATCTCCCAGTTCAGGTGATATTGTGAAGCCACTTTACAATTAAAGAATTACATGACCTCACACAGTAATTCAAGTTTTTGTAAATGAAATAAAAGGGAAAACATGAGACAGCTTATATCAGAAGAGATAAACAGATAAAAAGCAACTGTTGATTTTTTAAAGAGAATTCTCAAATTTCCTCTGAAATGGAAAACTTGCAATTACCAGTAAAACATCATAGATGAGCTGCTAGCATTAAACCCTAAATAGAATATTACATTGCCTGAAGGGTTGCAGGTAGGAAAATGAGTTCAAGAAGGAAATCCCAACTGACACCAAAGAGTGATTGCAGGGATGCAGGATAGGAGGGAAGACCACAATCCAGTATTGTCACTGAGTAAATCTTCCCTCGTGCACCCATATTCTCCCATTCTACTCAACAACAGGTCTTGACAACCTGCAGTTGTAGTAAACAGTGGAAACTGAGGATGACTTACCTGTAATACAACTTGACATAACTGTGCTACTGGTGTCAATGTCCATCACAAACAGTTCCAGCAAATATTGGCAGAGAAAAAAAAAACAGGACTTTCACAGCCATGTGCATGTATGTCAGCCTTCTACTTTTGAGTCTATGAGGGTCTTGTCTCTGGGTAATTTCTTCAAGGCACGGACTGCCTTCTGTTCTGTGTATACAGTGCATAACATGAGGCCATGGCTTTGGTCCTAGATAGTGCTTCTAGTAACTGCCAGAATCTAAGAAATATGTATGTTGCTCTTCAGATGGGACATCTTCAGCTTTGGTCCAGTGTAGGTTTCTGAAAAGAACATCTACTTTTCACAGCTGACTGATAATGCTGGAGTCATATTGCTATAAATCTACGTTCTCAGTGTAAAGAAAAAGTGACTTTTCCACCTTCTCTGACCCTCCAGGTGCCATTTAGTATAGTGAAAAAGTTATCACTTCACTTTCCAGTCTCCTACCTTGCCATTTTATTTTAACAGAAAATCATACAGTAGCCATGACTTTAATGATGCCAACTTTTTTGTTCCCCACAGGAATTTGGTGGAGATACTTGAGACTCAACAAACAGCATATTTCTCCCGTGCATTTTTCTTTGCACAACAGAAAATATGTTTTTTGGAGAGCTTTTTAGTGCTGGGTAAATCTTTCTAAACAAGACAAGTGACTGCCTTAAAAAAACAAACAATCCTCCCCCACAACTACTATATTGGGACAAAAGAAAAATGGTTGAAACTTATGCAATAACCTTTGAGATGCAGCATATAAAGCACATTATCCAAATTCATAATTGCCAAAACACAATGAATACCCTCCCAATATATCCTAACAGATTTTGAGAGGTGTCAGAAATTTTCCCTATACTAATCATTAGGGAAACTTAGGTGATAAAGTTGGTATGATTTAACTTGGTGTAGGACATGACGTTACCATCCTACGTTCCACATAGTGGGATTTGGCTGGTAATACTATTTTCTTCATTCTTCCCGAAGTGGTAAGTGAAGGGAACTTCAGAAATTTCTGTCCTCGAGCCACATCTCTCACAGCAGTGAACTACTAACCTACCAAGAGCTAATCAAGAGCTGTTCCCTCCTGTGCATCAAAAGTGCATCTTCTATTTTTTTGCTCTTTTTCTGAGCTTCTTACAGTTATCACTCTGCATAGCTGTGAGCATGCTGATACTTCTCTGAAGCCCACGCCCTACTGACATGGTTAGCAACAGCAAGAGGATATGATAGAAGTGCCCTAGAGAATATCCTGATACAAAAATTCAAACACTGGCTAATATAGGTCTTCTTAGTGATCAGACTGAACTAGTAGACTTGAAATTAATCAGTTTAAATAGGTTAGAACACAATACATTACTGTTTGGGTAGTGCTCAGTTTTTGTCTTTTAGCTATTGTTTTTAGATAAGAGCTTTAATGAAAAAAAAAATGGATCGAATGCAATGTATTCTTCAGGTGACCTAAGTTTATTCCAACCATGTAGCTGGCCCAATTAAAAGTCATCACCCACAAAAATTCTTGTCTCTTGCATATTTCCTAGAGCAATGGCTACAAATCAACCCTCACACCCTCTTAACCCACTGACATATTTATAGACAGCAACTATCACTTTTTCAGCTCTCCTTTTGCTAGACTAAACATGTTAAGTTCTACTATTTTTTTCTCGGACAGGCTCTCCATTTCTTTGATCATCCTAGCAGCCAACTCTGTACCTGTTCCAGTTTGAGTTCACCTTCCTTGAATACAAGGAACTAGAATTATATACAGTATCCCAGAAATCGTCTCACCAGTGGCTTTAATATTTCCCCCTCTCTACTAAAAATACTTGTCTTGATACATTCTAATTCTGCATTTGTCTTAATCTGAGCTACATCTCATTGGTGAATTGGACTCATCCTGTGACCTAATAGTACATCCTCACCTCTCTCTTCAGTAGTTTCCAACTGATAGGCTCCTATGAAATTTGGTCAAGTAGAAAGGTCATAAAGAGGGTTGCTACTGTTCCCTGTCCCTTCCCCTAATCTTTAAGACTATTCAGAGGCAAAACCAGATGTAAGTCTGTAAGGGCTGTGACAGCAGTTGATAAGTATATTCTCATCTTTGTGGTCACCTTCTATTTCTACTTGCCAATTAGCTAATGAGATCAGTCCAACCATACTTAAGATACATCAGCTCTCAAGTGCTGAACACCTACTTGAGTACATTTCACATTGTGGGAACAGTAGCATGTCATACGAAAAAAGTCATTACACAACTCAAACTCTTGCTCATTTATTTAAAATCTGGGGAAGCTGAGGGGTTGTTCTAAAGAAGGACTTGTTCACATTGAAAGTTAAATCTAAGGAGACTTGGAATTTAGCTATTTGGAACAACTTTTTCATGGTCCCCTTTGGCATGGACAATGTAACTTTATTGTTTAACAGGGTGTCAGTTACCACTAAATATGCACCCTCCCTCCATTAACAGGGGTGCAGGGCTCTCCCTGCACCAGCAGGTAAGGCATGATTGGGATCTAATTCCTGATCCCAAAATCGCATGTGTGGCATGGCAGGACACGTGGTTGTTAGGATCAAGGATATTAGAACCAACTATGTTTTAAAGCGAACACTTGTTAGGGGCCTGAATACCAAACCCTGAAACCTAGAGAACTCATTTAGCAGCTTTTAGCTGCCAAATTGACTTCCTAAAGCAGTTTATATGGCATCTCTGGAACTGCCTTATTCAAACAGTTTGCTTGACAAAGAATTTAAATTGCTTCAAAAAGTACTCTCTGCACCCCACGTCTCTCAAAAAGTATACATTTCGACTGAGATGTGGCTAAAGTCTCAATAACTAAAGAATACCATGCATGTAAATAACATCTTCCATCCAGAAAAATTTAGAACACTTTACACATATGGATAATTTTGCCAACTAAAATGCACACTACCACCTGGTTTGGAAAAAGAATAGCCATTCTACACGCCAATGTATCCATTTTTTGGTTTTTGGTTGGTTTTTTTTTTTTTTTTTTAAGATAGAAGGGAGTAGAGGGGGATTATACTTTGCAGTACAAGGCAAATTTAAATAGAAGTAGAAAAAATAGACTATAAAATGCTAGTCTGGTACACTTGGTATCACTGTCCTATATATTTTTTTCCAGGAGAGTCACAATGCTTATACAGGTGATATATTTTATTGGATCAACTGCATGGTCGGAATAGACTTAGACAAGCTTTCAACTGCAGTGCAGTTCGTTCAATTCAGTTGTTTCACCCACAAAAATCCTTGCCTCATTTCCTGGGCCATCACAGCTACGGCATCACTCCAACACTACCAAAATCTTGATTACATATTTAAAAAGAAATCTAAATGGATCACAGTTTGGAATTTTCACTTCATTTACGAATGGAACACCTGCTATACCAAAGTAGCTTCTTGATATCACCAAAATGCAATCAAACCTGTTTTTTTAAAAAGATCATTCCAGAATTGTTCAAACATATCAGAATTTGGCAAAAGTCTTCCTCTTGTTGCCTCATCGTGGAACACATTCCAGCTACTAGCACTGAGAACTACTGGAGCAGATCTTCCAAAATATTCATAGGTCACACCTATGTTTCCTGACTCAAACTAGGTCTCTCTGCACAGAACCTAGGTCCCATTTTTCTCAACAGAAATACAAATTGTCCTTTTCTAACCTGATAGTTATTTAGAAGTCAACGTGCCACAGTGTTTGCATCTGTTACGACAATGCTACTTGAAGGATTATAGTCCAATCAAGGCAACTATTCCTGAAGGCACTCAAGTTTCTTTTAAAACATAATTGATTGAAAATTAAATTAACTTTAAATTCTACTACTCCTTCCTGCATTTCAGTGCAAAAAGAAGATACAATTTTAATTCTTGTCTTGAAAGATACTTTGGGGCAATATAGTTAATTAGAATAAAAATCATGTTTTCTAATCATTTGTTTTTCCTGAATTTACCTGTATTTTAGGAAGTTAACTGGCTAATTCAAAACTACTGATATGCAGAGCAACTGTTAGAAACCTTCTCCCTAGATTTGTGTATCTGACAGAATATCATAGGATTACAGCAAAACCAGAAAAGATGCATTTACAACAACATTTTAGAATAGATCCAAGAGAGTCCAAGTGACCCACAGAAGTGCTTCTTTGTACTCAACAGCAGGTTTATGGACATGTTGTAAATGTCAGACTACGCCTTTTTTAATAATAAAGAAAGGCACTATAATACTGTTTTCTTGTAACCAGGACAGAAAATCATTTGGTAAGAGTAAGAACATTTATTGGTTTTGACATAAAAAATTTCTTGCTGTGAGGTGGAAATGCTGTACTCCAAATACCGGAAGAAACGTGAAATCTCAAGGGTTATGTTCAGTAACTCTTGGTTCAAAAACAGACGGTGCAGGTACATTATTTAGGAGCTTGTCAAAGATGATCTTCCACAGCACACTACTTCAGGCTGCATCTCTTGCTGGGCATGTGAAGGGGGTTCTCTTTAAAATATGTGGCACTATCAGCTGTCACAGCTCAGTCCCCTTATTACCTGATTTCCATAGCATCTTGGCCACTGTGGCAATTCTTGTTAGCAGTCTTAATATTAAATACAATCATGCCTCCCACAAATCTTACGTTAGGGCAGTTTTTGGGATGAGAATTTCAATATACACAAGTTGGAAAATTCAAAGTGACATTTCTCACAGAAACCATAGCTGGGAGCTCTTAAACAAGCTTTATATCCTTGCATTTAGTAGTATTGTTAATGGCTTAAATATGCCTCAGATTAAATGAGAATGAAGAATGGTTGCACATGACTTCTGTACATGTAATATTTCAGCCTTATTCATTTAACAGGTTTTTGGATTTCAGTTTTTTAAAACATAAATAATTATACATGTTTTAGAAATTGCACCTTCAAATAAACACAACATTGGGTCACACATTCAAATAAATGGTGGGAAAATTACAAAAAGGGATAAGATTAGTAAAGCATAGGACAAAGCAGCTAGATTTACTGAATCGTATTATGCAACACATAATGGGTTAGATCTCAGATGAGTAGATCACTGTAGCTTCATTGGCTCTAATGAAACTGCTCATTTGTACCAGCCACAGATCTATCCTATGGTTGTGTATGCGACATTGCAGTTAGATAAAGATACACATTTATCTGAAGCATCATGTCTGCTAAAATTTATGAGATGAGAAGGAATTATACATATGGTTCATGGGCACAGTGTACAGCAATGCCATTCCAGAAAAAGAAAAAAGCGTAGTATAGAAAACGATAGCTGGTGAAAACATTCTTTTCTTACTCTTGAATAACTTAAAAGAACAGGAAAAAAAAAGACAAAAATTAAACACATTTTTGTGCTTAGGGCAAACAAAAGAAACAATTTCACATATTGTCATGTTTTTAGAAAACAGTGTCTCCTAAACACAGTTATAATGCCCAGAAATTATAAAAAAATACTGAAGATTTTCTTAACGTATCAAATAACTAACAGGAGTTTTAACATGGAGGAAAACAAACAGAAGGAAACAAATGTAAAATGCTGAACTTGAAAAATTCAAAACAACTCTGGGGTGGCGCTAGCAACAAAATATCCTTGCAAAAGAAAAGAATGACTTCGCTCCGATAGAAAAACCAAAAAAGGCATGTGAACTTACTAGCTTTTTATTTTTAGGTAAGTATCTATAACTCAGCAACTTTTCACTTTCTCTAAAAACTGCGGGGGAGGGAATCAGGATATTTGGTATTTGATTTACTGAAATATTCAAAGACTATCAGCATAAACAGCAATATGTAGGCAGGTGTCATTATTTTAAAATATATTACTATACAATTAAAATAATCTTTGATGGAAATACATGCAATGTATGGAATTTTGTTTTAAAGAATGAAAGGTTTTATTTTTGGCATTTGAAATGGCCTCGTGTGCTTCAACATACAATAATATGACATGCTGTTATGGACGTTGAGCAAATAATTTCTCCTTCTCTTAAAATAAGTGGAATATGTACCAATCTTTCAAATTTCTGGACATCTTCGACAATAATAGGGAACTATCAAAATTAATAGCAGATAAATTATATCCTTTCAGATATGAATAACAAGTAACAAAATGTTTACAATATATGTTTACCTCTGTGAAGCCTTGACGTACTAAGATAGATGAGAAACTCCTTTCAGAGATATTGTACACATGAGCAAAAAAAGTTACATCAGCATGGAAGACATTTTGTGAAATCTTCTTCACTGTAATCCAGAAGCAATCAGTTGCTGTGAAAAGAAAAGTTAGTATATCCCCCTCCACTCTTTTCTACCAATAAGCATTATGAAATCATTTACAATACTAGTCATTGATTTAGGGTGGTAAAGTGCCATTTTAATCTAGTAAAGCAATGATTTCCAATAGCTATTCATAAACATATACCCAGAAAGCAACAGTAGTCTTTCTGTTGAACAAAGCAGGTGTTGGATTGAGTTCGTAGGCTCAAAGTCCACTGAAGTCAATGGAACTCTTTCCATTGATGTCGATGAACTTTGAATCAGTTCCTTCAGGATAGAGCCTATGTGCTAAATTCTAAACCAACATCATTTCCCATTTCCCTTGTGGGTGCATTAGCAATCAAACACAAGTCATTCCAACAAAGAGAAGAGGTCTTGGGCACCCCAAGCTTGACAGGACATCAGCAGAGATCCTTGAAATTCGTTTTCTGTAGAAAAGCATAGGATTTGCCTTTTTGCAACCCCTGCGGCTGATTGCCATAGGCCCTGAGCCTCCCCTCTGATCAACGAGAGGCAAAAACCGCATTTAAGTATGAGAATCGTTGCATTAAAATACCTTTAGGTACTCAGATGAATAGTGTGCTCTGAAAAACAGACTGCTGTTTTCCAAAACACCCATGGGTGTATGTTGTGTAACTTAAAAACTCTTTCTTCTATTGCCTATAACGTTTTACACCAAGCTGTTCAACTACTGAGGTTAGCCAATCCAAAAAGGGGAAAAAATAGAAAATATAATACATCTTAGAAGTTACTTATGTTTAATGCTTAAAAGTCTGAATGCACAAACAATAATCTACCATTATAGAAGTACTGGTGGGTCAATACAATGCATTAGAACTATGTACAATGACACAGTTTAGTATCAAAATCTTTCTACACTGTAGAGTATTACGAAACTGTTAATGACATCAAACACTAAGCACTTAAGACACCATTTTTTGCTACCACATTTGGAACTTCAATGAACAGTCCATTTTAACTTGCAGCATCAATCCATTTCTAGTATCAAATTAAGTAATTTTCTACTTATACAATAAGATTTATCTACACAGTTCTTTTGATTTTGATCCATAGCAGCAAAGGCACTGTACATCAGCAGATCCACAGACTTAAAGATTTTTTTTTAAAGCATTCAAAAAAAAAATCACAGATCATAGTTTAACAGCAACAACAACAACATAAAAAGATAACACAACGTCTCTGGCATGATGGCTCAGCCTGCATCCATTTCAGGGACATCCAACTAAGCCGTGGATAGAACTTGTGGCAAATAAAGCAAGTCCTTCTCTCAAGTGAGAATCCATTCTTTTCTGTACTTCAGAATGAGTGCTCTTGTAAATCCTACCTCTGAGGTCCTTGCTTTTGTAGTTTGTACATGCGTAGGAATCCATTCTTATTTCTGTGCGGTTTCCAATGAATATATCAAATATTTCCCATAATCTCTTTGTAACTGCTAAATTGCCCAAAGACACACATCTCCCTTTTCAAAGAAATGTGGCCAAAGCATCCAGAAGGGATAAAGGTGATTGTTTGAGGCAAGTTATTGTACTTCTCTCTACAATATAACAGAGAGATATAATATTAAAAAAATACCTGGGTTGACACTGAAGTAGTCTAAGAGCAAAAGAAAAAGCACTGAAAACAAATCCAATGACAGATTATTAGATACACTAATACAAATCCTATTTTGATGTATTATTCCTTACAATTTTTCATTTTAGATGAACTACAAACTTACATGTAAATCATTGGTTATAGGTTTGTAATTACGATTTTAGATTCCCAAGACTGCCTAAAATAGTTAAACAGCTTCCTCCCATAACAATTATCATCTACGTTACAGAAGCACTTAGCAGCCTCAACTGAGAGCAATGATTGATTAGTTAACTTTTCTTTTTATAAATTAGTGGTCTATTTACTGCAACTTTTAATTTTGGACTTTTCTCCCCAATCCCTTCAATCCACCAGCAAAAGCACAATATACACAACGCACCTTTCAAACCAAGACAGGGCCAGACAGCTTTATTTAGTCAGTTCATTGTTAGAAAGCCTTCTTTAAACAAAAATAAATATATTACAGCTATAATACATAGTTAAAGATTCAGTTCACTGTTAAGTATGCTTATTCCATCTTCTTCCAAGTAGATATCTGAAGATTTGGTATCACAAGTTCTTAATGAGCATTCACAATTGAATTGCAAATTAGGAGAGGAAAAAATAAACTCCATAACTGTGATGGTCCTCAGTTTGGGTAGGGGGGAAAAAAAGGAATATACAGCAAAGTGCTATGAGGAGGAGTCCTTTTTGCATTCAGATTTGTCTTTAATAAATAACTTCGTAGACTGTTGCCTTCTTGTCCCCAGAGCCAGTGACAATGTATTTGTCATCCACAGAGATATCACAGCTAAGCACAGATGAGGACTCTTTGGACTATGGGAAGAAAAAAGAAAGAAAAATACTATGAGTATCAATAAATTAAGTATTTTTCTGCGTTAGTACACTGAATGAATAGAAAAAGGCACCAGCCTAAAATATTAATCAGGAGAGAAAGAGTTTACTGACTGAGGGGGAGTGCATGGCAGTGCTTATCAAATATCAAAACTGACTGACTCAACTCAGAGATGAAGGGCTGACAGATGAAGTTACAAAAATAATTCTCCAAACTTCCTTCACTTGTAGTATTTAGGGTAACATACAAATGAACACGAAAGGAAGTGAACGTTTTATTGAGTATCAGAGCTGAAGACAACCTGTAAAACAAGAACAACTAACTCCATACACACTATTTATAAGCAATGAGCATTAATTAATGTTTTTAATCTCAACCAGGATCTGGGTGTTTTAAAACAAACCAAAGTAAACCTCTTAAAAAAAAAAGAGTGGTCTTTTCCTGCCTTTACAGAGAGTTGTGCAGAAATCTAAATTCCATAGGAATAATTCTAAAGACCTTAAACCAGTTACAGACATTACACCTTTACTGTTATAAGTGTTGAGAAACTGGTCTATACCCGTAACAGAACAGAAGTTCAGTGCACACAGACTGGTTGAGAAATGGTGGAACCCAGGATAAAGGTTGGCCCACCCACCAAAGGGCAAATATGTGTTTTGTTTGGTACTGATCTAAACTATACCACTTACAGAAAAAAGTGCAACTTAGATCAATTCTTGGGCTTTTTGAATTTCTGTACCTGGTCCTAGACCTTAGAGAACAATAATAACTATTTCTCCCATATCATCTGTTAGCACTTTCCAAATAGAAAAGGAGACAGACAATTTCTTCACTAAGGAATTTTCAATGTCAAAAACAAGTGAAAAGATGAACAAATACTAGTGTTTTGAATGGCATAAGCACTTAAATGTAAGATTCAATGGATAAACAGAGGATACAACAAATAGCAGCTTTCTCTATGCTGTATTTCTGTATCTATATCTAGAGAAATCTATTATGATATGATGTTTATCTTGTAAATTTATAGAAGGAAATTTGCATTATTTTCAAATTATAATTATTCCTTGGTGTAAATTCTAGGAGAGTTTCCTCTAACAAAAATATATATGATACATAAATACATCAGCATTTTCCATAGTGGCTAATGCTGTAGCAGCCAAGGCCTTCCTAAGCACATTAAACCTGCACGAAATGGTCCCTAGTGGATTTCATGTACTTTTCTGCTCTTTCCGAGTCCCTCATTAAGGAGACTTTGTGGGGGAATATGTTTTCTGCTCTCATCACTAGGTTTGGTAGAAACAATTAGTTGGTCTTGTGCCATATTTTAATAGTGGTTGGGCTCACGGGGATTAAGCTGACCTCTGGAAGCTCATTCTGGATTTGGATACTCTCAGCTAAGAATATTCTACCTCCAGCTTTCTCACACCCAGACAAGCTGCACTGTCCCAAAAGGCAGAGTTTATTAATGAAGCTGACTGCTGACTATAGAAAACTTAGAAAAAGCAGGAAAAGAGCTAGGTCCAGTAAGGGACCTGGATGCAAAAAATGGATCCAAGATAGACAAGTAGTCCATCTAGCCCAATAATGTGTCTAGAGGGAGAACACTGAACCAGATATATCTAGAGTGATCTATCCCCTATTCATCATCTTTCCTGGCATCTACTTTTATTGGTTTAGATATGCCAGAGGAAACATTGCCAACAGTTTTGTTCAACAGATATTAATAGCTCTATCATGCATGAATTTATATATAGTCCCTTTTTGAACCTGACTATGCTATCTGCCTCTACCCTCTCCTGTTGCAATGCATTCCACAAGTTAACTATGCATTGCATAAAGAAGTACTTTCTCTTGTTAATTTTAACCCTGTCTCCTGCTAATTTCAGTGGGTGCCTCGTAGCTCTAGTACTCTGGGACATGGTGAATAACAACTCTCCCTTCTCTATATCTTTCCAATTCTGCTATATGCTTTTTGAGATGCAGAGACCAGAACTGTACATAGTATTCAAGATATGGATGCACCAAGGATTTGTATAATAGCATAATTGTACTCTCCGTTTTGTATTCTATTTCTATTCCCTTCTTAACGATGCCCAGCTTTTTACTGGCTGGTTTTTTTTGTTCGCCTCTGCACATTGAACTAACATTTTTAGAGAACTATCCACAAAAACTCCAAGATCTCTTTCCTGAGTTTTAACACCTACTTCAGAACTGAGCATTTGTACATTTAGTTGAGATTATTTTTCCCAGGTGCACTACACTCTGCACTTGTCAACACTGAAGCTTATCTGCCATTTTTTGCCCACTAACTTAACTTAGCGAGATCTTTCTACAGCTCCGCTCTGTCAGCCTAGAATTTGACTACACAGATAATCTGGAAGCATCTACCGAGTTGAAATTTCAGAGTGCACTCCCATTTCCAGATCATTAATGAAAAAGCTGAACAAAAGTGGGCCTAGCACAGATCTCTGAATAACCCCACTTTTGACCTCCCTCCATCCTGAAAAGTGACCATTTATCCTTCCCTTTGCTTCCTATCTTTTAACCAAGTCTCAGTCCACAAAAGAACTTTCCCTCCAATCCTGTGGCAACATGGGTTTTTTTTTAAAGCCTTTGATGAGGGAACCTCTCAAAATATATTTGGACTCCAAAAAGCTCATGTGAACTGGATCCCCCTTGTCCACATGCTTGTTAACACCCTCAAAGAACTCCACCAGATTGGTGAGGCAGGATTTCCCTTTACAAAAACCATGCTGACTCCTCCCCAGATGATCACATTTGTCCATGTAATTGCTGAACTTATTCTTCATTACAGATTCTATCAACTTGCCAGGGAGGGAAGTGAAATTCACTGGTCTGTAGTTCCCAGGATCACCTCTGAAGCCCTTTTGAAAGATGGGCATTATGTTGGCAGCACACAAGTGTTCTGGCCTGAGGCCATTTGTAACAACAGGTTACGGTCTACTGCCAACAGTTCTGCAATTTCATCTTTGAGTTCCTTCAGAACTTTTACATGAATGCCATCTGGTCCTGGTGACTTACTAGCATTTAATTTATCAATCTTTTCTAAAACTTCTGTTGTCACTTCAACGTGGTCCAACTTTTCATAGCCATTTACTAGGAAGGACTGATCAGGCACTGGAATTTCTTCAGTATTTTCTTTAGTAAAAAATTAATTTATTTAGCTTCTCTTCTATGGCTTTATCAACCCTGAGTGTACCTTTTACACCATGGTCAACTAACGGTCCCACCAATTCTTTTGCTGGCTTCCTGCTTCCGATACATTTTTTAAAGGTTTTAAGATTAACTTTAGCATCTTTTGCTATACAGTCCTCAAATTCTTTTTTGGTTGCTTCTTTTACATTTGACCTGCCAGAATTTGTGAGCTTTTCCATTTTCCTCATTTTGGCAAGTCTTCCACTTCTTAAAAGATATCTTTTGGCCTTGAATGGTCTCCTTAACTGCAATCAAACCATGCAGGGGTTTCATTCAACCACTTGGTATCCCTATTGATTTGTGTTATCACTTTTCCTGAGCCCCTAACATAGTTATTTTAAAGAGCTTCCAAGCTGCCTGCAAGCCCTTTACAGTTCTGCCTACTCCTTTTAACTTGTTCCTAAAATCCTCATTTTTTGTGTAATTTCCCTTTCTAAAGTTGTGTATTTTCATCGTGAAATTTTTTGGCTTGCTCCCTCCCACTAAAACTTTGAAAGCAATTAAATTACAATCACTATTCCAGAGTAGATCACCAACAGATACCTCTTGAACCTGGTCATGTGTTAGTATTAGGTCTAGAACTGTTTCCGACTTTGGGGCCTGGCCCTCATTGTAGAAACTGTAACAAGAGTTAGGTGCCAATGCTACCTACTCAAGCACATCAGCCTGCCTAGGTGGTTGGGGAGTGTATGCTCCCCTCAGTGCCTGGCCTGCAGCCCTTAAGGGATGTAGATATGAGGACATCTAGTTTCTAACCTTCAATTACATTTACACAGGAAATAAGCACCAAGATGCTCAGACTAGGACAATTCTGGGAATACAGAAGCAAAAAGCTACAGTTAAGCAATGGAGGCACCTCCAGCGCTAGGAATTAGCTGAATCTAGATGGTTAAAAGGACTCAAACCGTATTTTGAACCTTGTCCCAAATAATTCGTTTTCAATAAAGGTGACTGTGCTTGTTTTCACTGTGCCATCATGGAAATTGACAGCTGCGTCCTGTATAGGTCTCTGGATTGTGACCATATTCAGTAACATGTATAGTAAGTATCCACTCGGGAATCTGTGAATGATTCCAGAGTGCCCATACCTTCATTTAGGAGGAAGGGGGCAGAGTTTGATAGTAACTGTAGATGCCCCAAGGCATCTACACTTTTCATCTTTTTTGAGCAATTTGGCATACTGATGAATCCAAGGCTTTGCACAGCTTTGACAGATGGGGGTAGATGCTTTCAGTGATGACTGGGAACCCAAATCCAAGCTAGTTCTTCAAAGCACTGTCTCTTCTGATGAAAACAAATTTGGTTTTGCCCACATTCATTTTGAGCCCTCTGCTGTTCACCCAAGAGACTGATTGTCCTGAGACTCTAACCTAGTGGTTTCCAACCTCTTTAAGTAGATCACCTTTGGCATTTAAAAGCAACCCAAGATCTACTGTGTGCCACCCCCAACCTCCCACCACCTAGCAGGTTAGTCTGTGTGGAGGGAAGTGGGGGGCAGATTGAGGCAGAGGAAGAAAACATTATTTGGGGGCGTGCCCCCCCAGCAGGTAGGTTTGTGGGGGAAGGGGCAGGGGGAGGGGAAAGGGCTGTGGGGGGAGCAGATCGAGGCCCCAGCTCTAGCCCCTCTTCCTCCCTCACTGCTGGGGCCTCAATCTGCCCCCCGCAAACAGCAGGGAGGGAGGAAGTGGGGCTGAGGCAGGGGCAGGCCCTGCACAGCTAGGGTATGGGACAGAGTCACAAGTGGCTCATCTGGGGGCCACGGCGGGGTTAGCACATACCCTGGGAGGGCACAGGGGGGTGCATGCCATTGAATCTGTATGCTGGCTGGCCTGGCTGCTGCTGCGTGCTGGGGTGCGCCAGGAAGTGAGCTAAGTGGGGGGCTGCAGGCACGCAAAAATTCACCATAGCCCCCGCTCCCAGCTCTACCATCACCCAGCCCAGCCGCAACAAAGTGCAGCCCAGACCGCGGTGAAGAGCACAGCACTGCCTTCCCCCTCCCCCTGGAATCTGTGCAGGGGGCTGGGGGCAGAAGGCCGGGGCTGGAAGACAGTGCTATGCTCTTCATGGCAGCACTGGGAGGGGGGCTACGGCAAGTTTTCAGGTGCCTGCAGCTCTCCGCAAAGCCCTCCTCTCAGTACTGCCTGGCGCACCCTGGCGCCACTCTGCAGCGGCAGCTGGCCCAGCTGGCATGCAGATCCAGGGGCACATGCTCCCATGCCCTCCTGAGGTGCACCGCCTGCACTGCCCAGTGTTTTGGGGGGATCTACCGGTTGATCAAATTAACTGGTTGGTGACCATTGCTCTAACCTCTTTCTGAAGGTACTAGACAGTTTTGTGGCATATGAGGTTAATCTGAGATCCCAAAGACTATCGTAGTTCTGCTACCTGTTTCATATGGGGGGGGGGGTGCAGTAGTACCTCATAGTAAACTGCATCAAAAGCATTGAGATACAGCTTCTTTCTGCCACCATATGGAACTCATCTTTCGGAACTACTAGGGCCGTTTCAGTGCTGTACCCAAAACCAGAGTGCGAGTGTGAAGCATCCAGAAAGCCATATGCATTTTTGGAGTTTGATCTCTTCAATGATTTTCACTAAAAGTGAGATTCTGAAGAGTTGGAGAGGTCTTATTCTGCATCAAACATTGGTTTCTTAAGGACTGGACAAATTTATTTTTCTGAAGGGGGAAATCATTAAATTCCATTAGAGATGAAGATAGTTAATATCTGTGTGATGGTTTAAAAATTACAGCAAGGTTACCGCTTCCAATTACATTCTATAGAAGTCTTATATAAGGGTCAGCTCTTCAGTTCAAGCATTTGCCCGTGTCATTTAATAACTTTTTAATATTAATACATGTTTTGACATCTTAATGCTGCTTTATCTATAGCAGTCATCAAAAGCTACTTTAAGAAAGAAAAAAAATGGAATGGCAAATTAAAGAAGCAAGCTTGGAAAAATTGCTCATGTGACTGTCATGCTGACTATAGCTTTCACCATTTTTAGCAGGATATAGAACATTCAGTGAATACTAATTTAATCATGTCATATGTATGCCGCATCATACTGCCCATGGCAAGACACACAAAGGAAGTGGAGGGCAGGTGGAGGGGTTGCAGGGAAGGAAACAGACACAAAGATTTCAAGGTTACTTGAAATACACCTTCAAGTCACAGGCCACTTTACTATGACAATGAAATTATTAAAATGGTATTGAGGACCAAATTTTTTGTACCCTTATCATAAGGGACAGTCTTAAAAGAAACAAAATAATTAGCCAATAATTCCCATTTAAAAAACCTCTAAATCAAATGACAGATCTTGAAAAAAATGTACCACGATTGCACTATAGTGTGGAAAACAGCTTTTAGGAGATTATTACCTGGAATATACTGGCTCCATAAGGTGTTCTCCAGGCATTAAGAAGATTATCTTTTCCAGTGCTTACAAACCATTTGCCTGCAATCAAAATACACCCCAAAACAGATTAATCAGAGAAAATTATTAACTTTCATGTTAACAAAAAATGTATCGGAACAACCAAAAGTTTCATCTGATTAGACTATGGTTTTGTTTTGTTTTAGCTACAATGTAAGTATTTTGTAACAAAAAACATTCACACAAGGGAAAGATAAGTTTAATTTTAATACTTAAATTAAACATCTGGTTTTAAATTTCCACTGTATTTATTCAAAAGAGATTTGTCAAGAGAGAGAAAATGCTGGCAGAGAAGCTGTTGCTTACCACAGTGAGCAAATTTGAGCGATAACACACAGCTCTCATGAAGATGTAGCTGATACTTGTCTGGTTTAGTAACATGCAGAACTTCAACGTTACTGTTCTCCATTCCTACTGCCAACCATTCACCAGTTGGACAATAGCCCAGTGAGAAGATCTGGAATTAAACACAGCACAGGCTTCAATAATTAAGGGAGGGGCTTGAAATGTTCAAAGCTGATTGGGCCTACCACATTGTCAGCACTGTTCAAAAACGTGAGCAACATTTTGGTTTCCTATGACAGTTGTTAAAAGATGCTAATTCAGTTCCTATAGTAATTGAGATAAATTAGTTCATGTACACAAAACTCCATTTAGCTATACAAGTTAATATCCTAGCCCATCCAACAGCATTAGAAATATTTTTGTAAGATATCTTTAAACAAAGAGCTACAAGAAATGATACAGATTGTACATCAGCATACTTGAGTCTGGCAAGTCTCCTTTATAAATAAGATTGTCTGATGTTCTTGTGGGAAAAAATATTAATCTGTCAAACAGAATAACAACCCAGAGATATGTTCAGCTGCCATATTGAAATAGTGCTAGAGACCAAGTGAAAAATTATTTTGGAGCAATCCTTCAAGTCTTATTTTTTTAAAACAAAAACATGCTCTTTTTTATAAAAACCACTACAGATTTCTATAACATGTCAAAGTTTTCAAGAGCAAACCTGTGATGTGAAGTCATGCTGTTGTAGCTGTCTCCCTTCTCTGAGGTCCCAGGATCTGACTGTATTGTCCAAACCTCCCGTCCAGAGCTTGGTGCCATCATTAGAAATGTCAATACAGCTGGCTCCATCTGTGTGGCCCTGGAATTGCCTAAAAATGTCAAAAAGAAAACACCTAGTCATGTTAGAAAGAATCAGTTTTGCTCCAAATACTCAGAAGGGATCAGTGTTCATTTTCTGTGTAGATCATGTCTCTTTCTTGTTCAGTTTATTTTTTTTATAATAACTCACGATATTAAGGGCAGCAATAGCATATTTTAGAGGACGGACTTCTAACACTTCTGAGACGACCAAATTAATTTGCTGAATACATCAAATAATCAGGTTAATCGGTTGGACGCTATTTTTTTTTTAATTAGGTTACAAATTTCAGATTGGTGGTGGATCTTTGGCCTTAACTGAGTGGGATTATATCTCTTGGAGGTTTTAGCAAATGATTCTAAATAAACTGGTTTAAGAAGAATCTGAAGGCCCCTTACAACTGCTAAAAGCTCACATTTACATGCTGTGTTAGATTATATTATTGTAGACTGTAAACCTATACTACTAGTTCTTAAAATGCGTTTCACTGTTGATAAGTAATCAACATTCTGAAAATCCATCCCCAAACAAACCAGATCTGAACATGGTGATTTAGGCTCCCTTTTACTTAAGTCACACATGCTTAACACAGATTGGATGCTCTGAGTGTGAACACAACATACTCCGTTTTTCACTCATTTTTTTTAATCTGCTCTGAGCCTTTTTGGAAAGGGCAGAATATGCATCTGAAATAAATACAAATACAAAAAAAAGATTCAAACAATTCCACTTCTGGGGGTGGGGGAAACAAGAAAAGAAAAGACCTAGGGGAATCTTGATATCAGCTGATTTATTGGAAGTATGCAGCAGGCCCCAATCTAGAAACACTAGAATGTAACTTTCAAGTCTGGAATTATAAACTCCTCAAAGCCTACACAGTTACAATTTTATCACTCACTAACTATTCAGGCTGCCTAACAACGATACAGAAAAAAGTTAGGCTGACATGATTAAGATACAAGTTTATTTAAAAATCTAAGGTGTGGGGAGGTAGAGATGGGGGAGGAAAGGCTATGCCTAATTAATTCTTCCCAACCTGTCAATCCAGTTCTGTTGACCTACCTGACTAAAGTCTGGTTGTGCAGGTCCCACACTGCAATGTTCCCATCGCTACAGCAGGAGAAGCAGACCTTGGAATCAGGGCTGATAGCTAGAGCGTAGCAGGCTGGGGCAGAGGATGTCAGCTCTGCTTTTATACGTGGAGTTGGAGCTGCCAAGTCCCAAATGGATAACGTGCTGGCTTCCCCACCAACTATCAGGGTGCGGCCATCTGGGAGTAATCTGCAGGAACGGATGTAGTTATCTCTGTTCTGTGGAGACAGAAGCCATCAAGAGATTACTCATGAGGAAAGGAAAACAGCATTAACATGAGAGCAGAAATCCATAAAAGTATTGTATTCCCTCCTGGTTTTAATGAGCCATTTATACTTATGACAATGATAAAGTGTATTAATGCCAGAAAATTACATGACATTAGGGAAGTACTTAAACTTGATCTGCAAAATTCAGTAGTGAGAGATATTTAATCTTAATTAGCATCAAAATGCAAAGACCTGCATCCAACCCCAAACAATTCAATGTTTCTGCATGCGACAGCTTGTAAGGAAAGTTATGTTTTAATACTTGGTTTATTTCAGTTTAACTCCATGTTGGTGAGTACAAATTTCTTGGCATGTCTCTCCTCTGCTCCAGAGACCTGCTGCTACTATCAAGCAGTGATCAGATCAGGAAGATATTTCAGCAGTTTTCTTTATTTCCAGCATTTCGCAGCTTTGATTTTAGCAGCACATACAACTGGAAGCAGCACGTACAACACGTCATCAAGAAGTGGTAAACGACACAAAAGAAAAGCTAACAATAGCACATCTTGTTACCTCATGCAAATACATTTCCTGAAACTTAACAGCAACTGAGGGAGACTTTTAAAGTGTCACGTACAGACAGGACATTATACACACAAAGGCAAATATAGACTTGAAAAACATTTAAAAGATTTTATTGTAGAAGATTCTTGAAGTACAACACCCACATACCTCAAGCTGGACAACTTAGTTATGGAAGAAACAATAAAACCACTTCAGTGATGCTTAGCAATTTATATCAGCTCAACTTCAGTACTGATGACAGTCCCTGAACAATCACTATAGTCTATATCTTAACGATATCAAGTCAGTCCTACACCAGCTGCTTTCTTTTACTCACTATCATTCTGTTCATAGTTCATCATCATCTATAGGTCTTCACTTACCAGGCAGTCCAGCTGAGAGACAGGGCTCTTGTTTCCAGGGTGGCTGATATCCCAAACTTTGACACATCCCTTCCCACCAGTGTACACATGTCTAGTCGGGTTGCTGATGGTAACTGCACATACTACTTCTCCATGATTCAGAGTATTGATTTGGCGAGCATGTCGAGGGATTCCTGGACCAATGAGGGCATCAGGAGGGAAAGGTACAGGCTGCATCTGGCCATCTGCACTTACATGAAATGAATATGCCCTACAAAAGGAAGGTGAATGCGATTAATCATGCCTGCCTAAAAAAAAAAGACCAAGATATATCAACAAACATTTTAAAAAAATGCATGTAGCTTTGATACTTAATTCAGGCATGTAGGGTACATACAGACATTTGCCACACCCAGTTTATGTTAATGAGGTTTACTTTAAACCAACTAAACATATTCCAGGAGCAGTGCATGCAGCTGGGAGCCATGCAGGGAAACCAGTGCAAGTAACCTGGGGTGCAGAGGGGCAGACAGAATTGGGGAGGGAAGGTTGGAAGGGGAGGGAACAGCACAGCCCCAGGGCTGGGGCAAATAGCAGGGCTTTCCCAGCTCTGGGGCTACACTGCAAAGGTATCAGGCATTCGCAAGATTGGTTTAACCTTTTCTCAGGTCGACTTAACCTGATCTCAAATCTAAGTTAGTGCACCTACTTAGGTAAACTGACTCACAGCACACCATTTTTGGGGCGACTTAAGCCCTCTGCATGCTTGCATGAATGGGCATTTAAATCAACCTAACTCTGGTTAGGTTAATCTAAATGTAACACCTGTGGTCACCAGGCTATCCAGAGCTCCCGAACATCTTCAACTGCATTTATGTTTATAGAAGTCATGGGTGTATACGGCACCTCGGATGACATGAGTAAATCTGGATTTAGATTCCTATCCACGGCATCCAGTTTGGAAACTATCAGCCTGAGAGTTCTTTGCAAGACAAGCTATCCATCCGCAGACCAAACAGCTTCTATGTCTTAAACCACGTACTTATGATTACTATCATGAGCAGGGATATGTAATGCTAGTTTTCAAACTTCAGTGTGCCCAAGACTGGGCCTGACATACATAAGCAGACTGAGAGAAGCCCACATCAGAACCTCCTTGAACACAGAAATAAGAAGCCAAGAATTGCAGAATTTTAACTTCTGGCTGAGCAAAAAAGATTAAAATGACTATTCCCTGAGAACATTTAATTTGTGAATATGAACCTCCAAGTGAGTATGCGTGGTGAAGTCCAACCTGAACCAGCTCTGAAGTTTTATTGCATTTGTTTTGCTGAATGAAATCTCTGACTTCAAAGGATTAAGTTCTCAAGATGCAACTACTGAAATGGCAGACTAGCAAAAATGTGCAGTGTTTTGGGGTTTTTTGGGGGTGTTTTTTTTTTAATTGACATGACAACCACAAATCCCAATTCTGCTTGCTGGAATCAGGACTCTCACTGAGAAAGAATGTGTTGTGTGACTGCCAGGTATGCCACCTGTGAATAACCTATCAACAACTTCATCTCAAAATATTTTCCAGGGAGAAGACTTAGGTTGCAAAATTGTTTTCCTCTAAGATGTGCTGTGTCAGACAGTAGCTATTACGGAACACAAATGTTATAAGAGGACCCATCTATATCTGTCTGTCTGTCTGATTGCTTGTTTAAGAAAAGTTCTTAATTTCCTTAGATTAGCATATTCCTGGTAGTATTGAAAAGGAAACCAGTCATAATAGTAGACAAGGCTAATTCGTAGAAATATTATTTTTTTCAGAATACTGTTTTCTTAATTACCCTGAAATTAGGTGGAAAGGCAGCCTTTACAAGCCAACCATTTTGATTGATATTTCAGTCTCACAACACACTATTTCAATGGCTTTTCAGCAGCATAAAGATTCAACCTTATTCACATAATCTTCCTTTTTATTTTTTTATCCCATTACCAGAAATCTTTCACTCTTTCTGCAGCTTTCACTATACTTTCTCTTCTCTTTCTCTGGCAGGCATGAGCGACAGATCATCATCCTTCATTCCTGACACTAAATACATTCAGACAAGGCTCAAATGGATTGTCGCTGCTGTCAAAAGATGCAATCTGCTTAGTTTTCGTAGATTTTATTTTCAATTAGTGCCTATAGAAATCAGCTATCTATAAAATCTCATCTGTTTAATATACCAGCTATATGTTTGACACTGTATGGTATTAAAAATAAAGCACTAACCCTCCCTGAGACATTGCAGTGATACCCAAAATGAAATTTTAGCATCATTTTTGAAAAGTCATACTTGGGCCAATACCAGCAAAGTTGCTTTGAGCACGGAAACCATCAGATGCCTTCAACAGAGCTACACTGACTTACACTATCTGAGGATTCGGCTCACAAGGCACATAAGTGCTATGTATAATTATTCAAATACAGTTCATCCTGGGAAGATTCTGGTGTTGTATTTCTCTCTCTTTCTCCTACTCACCATTTACTATGAGCCATCCTGATAGAATTGTACCAACGTACTAAGCTCCTAGAGTTATTAATATTTTAAAACATTGTCCTTTACATGTTTTAAGCATTGAAAATGCATTACAAATATATTCCATTATAAGCATTTTCATACGTTTCAAAATACATTTCCTATGTTTTGATTTATATGCTGTACTGTTTCCTAGGACAATCAATCACAACAATTATGCAATAGTTCAAAAACAAAAAAAGGAAGTCAGAAACAAGCTAACCAATGCACTATATACTGTACATTCCATGATAGGGAACTCTCAGCAGAGAATTTATAAAAACTTTTTAAAAAGGGATAAATAAAATAATAAAACCGATAGTGACAATTCTGAATGGCAGCTGTGAAAAATATTGAATTCAAGATGGATCAAATTTAATATTCACCAAACACTTCAAGGGTTCAGTCTCTACAGCCATTAGATCTAGATGACAATAGATAGTCACTGTTATATCAATGTCATTCAAAAACCTTTGAGATGCAACAACACTTTGCACCTTTTATTCCAATATCAGGCATTTGGTATTCTACACACACACACACACACACACACACACACACACACACACACACACACACACACACACAGAGGAAGAAGATTATATGGCAAGGTCCTGATCCTGAAAGTTACTTTGTGCCAACTCATTAAGTCTGCACATGATTCAACTGGAGCCAGCCTGGCTATATACACGATGGGATGTCCACCAGCACAGAGGCGGTAGTGGAATAGGTCATATGACAGCAAGTAACATCTGAACGGCAGGGGGAAGGGATACAACCATAGCATTTACAATTTTTACAATACACATGTATAATAAAATTGCACATACTGTGATCGTGTCCCCACCCTTCATATGTTACTTTGTGTTGCATGCAAGACCTGTAAAAGTAATAAATCATACCAACTGTACTAGACCCCTGAACTATGCCAAAACCCTCTACCCTCTTCACTGTTGGCTGCTCACAGTTTCTTGTATGTGTCACAGAGGGCTTGGGAACCTTCAAGCAAAATTTAAATCAATATGGTTTGTATCACCATTTTATTTCCCCTTCTCCACCAACTCAAGAGAGAAGTGAGTGGAGAGTTCTTCATATTTGTGTAATTCTTTTTTCCAGGCTCATAGCTGTGGGCGACTGGTGCCACCTTAGTCAGGGGAGGCACATGCCCCCACCTGTGAACAGTCTCGCTGCTGGAGGTGAGCGGGTCCGCCCACTGCCGATCTCGCTGCCCGGGGGGGGG
>NW_005842985.1:307950-336136 GCF_000455745.1 Alligator sinensis | reverse complement strand
GGCTGCAGCGACTGGCCAGCACTTACAGCGGGGGCACTGGTGCTCCTGCCTAACCCCCCTGCCCATCACCTAAGCAGCGATACTCTCTTAAAAGTGAAAGGTACACCGGTGCTCTCAGGGAGTGCACGTTCACCCCCATGCACCCCCTACGTGTTGTCACTGCTCATAGCAACCATCTTTTCTGGTCAGTTCCATCACAGATGAATTTGAACATTATGACACCATAATTCTTTTTAGTATTTTCAAACAAACAAAACATTTCAGTGTTCCTTTACCTGCACAGTACTGTTTATAGCATTCGGTAAGTTTGCAAGTGTTTTCAAGGCTTTTTTGAACAAAGGAATGTTTAAACTGAGGGACAAAGCACAGCAGATATGAATACTAGGTGTCAAAATGCAAAGTGCAGAGGGACCTCAAGATAGACTAAACAAGTGCAGTACTTCACAGCTAGAAGTTCAGCTCTTCTCCCCACTACAACCTCTCCATACCACCCAATAGGTCTTGGCTGGTACTAGTCTTCAAAGAACTCCATCCAAATATATTTTTATGATTAAAAGAAGGATTACAGCTTCTAAACAATCAGTTAACTTGCTCCTATCACAATGTTTTCCATTAGCTCAGGTGGAGATCTAACCAGCATGGAAACGCCACTTCAAGGAAATGTTTAACTTTTGAGATTAGTGGGATTTGATACTCACGGTTTTCCTCCTGGGATGCCTGTCAGACTGGGAGGGATGCCTGGGACTCGCATGTGATGATGTGGATCAAAACCAACCTGCAGTTTTCCCCAAGCAAAACAAAAAAAAAAAAGGAGGGGGGAGGATATATTAAGCATGGAAATAAACAAAAAAAGGTAGTTCCATGGCCTTCCTCCAAAACTAGAGATAGGCTGGACTACATTCAGCCCTGCATGTCTTTATTTTAGCTCACTCTTCCTGAACTCTAAATACAACTTTGTTTTCTGAGGCAGGAACTTACCACTGGAGACCTCCCGTAAGCTGCTGCTGCTGCTGCCGCTGCAGCTGCTGCACTCATTTGAGGGGAAATGTTATGTAGACCAGCATACGCAGCTCCTGGACTGGTTAGTTCACCATTCATGCCGGCGTGTGGCACAATTCCAAATGGACCAGGGTAAGGACATGGTACTGCCATGGGGGTCCTTAAGCCTGAAGCTACGGAGGGAAAGAAAAAGAGAGCTAACAAACCAAAAAGAGAGAGAAAAGAAAAAGAAAAAACAATTCAACAAGAAGTCTGGGGAGCAGTAAAACATTGCTTAGTTTAAACACTGGAAAACCAACTCAGGGTTCTGCATAAGCAGGTATATAAAATGTTTGTGAAGTTCTTCACTTAAAAGGATGCTCACCTCCTCTTGGAAAAGAACAACGCAAATAAAAATCAAAGACACAGGGGCCACATCTACACGAAACACTGATTGTGCAGTAGCAAAAAAATACTGCGCAGTAGTACATCACAGCACAGACAGTGCTAAAATACTACTGTGCAGTATTATTAGGCTACTGTGCAGTAGTGTCACCTAAAGGATGTTTGCCAGTGCATTTATTTAGTACTTGCTAGTACAAGTACTAAATAAATGCACAGTAACAACTGAGCAGTAGCATCTTGTGTAGACATGCCCATGGTGTAGTTTTATAAAGCTCTGAAAAAAATAGATCCAATTGTTACTTACCCAATGGGTCGACTCCTGGGGGTTTTCCAGGCACTGGCCTCAATCCAGGAGTAGAATTGCTGCCTGGAGTTGGAGCATCAGTCCGTGGAGTTGGGGTATTTGATTTAGACACAGGAGTAGTGGATTTCTCATTCTAATTATAAAGGAAGACAGTGAAAGGCAGTTATTTATTTTACTTTCAGGCTTCTTAATTAGCAGCTGTAGATACCGTAGATGAAAATCAGGATGTGGTTTGATTTGTGGAAGCTAATTTTAATAGTAGTCACTGGCAATGCTGAGCAGCAGGCGTGGCTAATTAAAAGGAAAGGAAGACTTCAGGAATCACCATAAGAATTCACAGCTCTTGCCTGTTAGGACCCCAATATGATTCCTGATAAGATCCATAACTGAAAATCACTAACATATTTGACCATAATATTACGATATCATGAAATTTGTTGGTGGTCTGTCTGCTCCTAGTGGACATGTCCACATCACAACTAAATCAGGGTTACTGGCAGTTTCACTGACAGGCCAAAAAGGAGACTGTAATAAATCAACTTGTCCCCAGAGACGATCCCTGTCAAACAGAGTTGAGGAATAATGGCTGGGGTACCATGAGGAATTCTGCATTTCTTGCCACGTTGAGGCCTGCCTATCCAATGGACAAACAGTTAACTCCTCTATTAAATCACGTCTTTCTCTCCCATACACACCTTTCCTCAGTCCTGAATTTACTTTTGAGAATTTTAAAAAAATGTAAAAATTGCAAGTGCCCTAACATGCAAAGAATTAAGAGAGGAATTACAACACAGCTCAGAACCATGATTAACTGTAGTCACAAAAGAGAAAGAAGAACACCACTGACTTGCAAGCAGCCTTTTTTTGCATTGTGATCTGTGATGCAAGTCAGGGATGACTGTTGTAAGTGGCAGATTACTTAATTCATAGATAATGAAAATTACTGTAGTTGTATATGGCCTGGTAATTCAAACAAACCTAACAACCAAATTGCATTCAAACAGGAAACTGAATTTACTATAAACCATAGCACAAAATAAATAAATAACTATAAACTTCAAGCAAACTGTGTGTACTCTTATTTATCCATAGAATTATTCGTCTCTCTCCTCCCCCACATGAACATCTATCACAGTGTAGACACATGCATCATCTATCTAAACTGGCAGTCAAATAAAGCCTTTCTATCCCAAAGAAGGGCTTTGGATTTTTCACCATATTTTTATTCAGCCCAGCACACTTTCATTTAAAGGTGCAATGAGATCTGATCCCCGATCCCAACAATCTCACATCCTGCCATACCACCGGGCTAGTGCAAAGGAAGTTCATGCTCATGATCCTGGGCTCCCTTTGCATAAGCAAGTTTAAAACTGGGTGCCCACAAGTCTAGAGCTGGGGTCAACTGCCAGCTGACCCACTGGGAGCAGGTTCATGAGCCCAGTACAGTCCCTGACTGGATCTAACAATCAGACAAACAACATACAACACAGAACATTTTTATACCTGGTTTGCCATTTTCTGGAACCTTAAATTGGGTGCACATGTAGTATTCTTGCCATTCATGCCATGATTAACACATCAATCATGGCATAAACATAATGTGTAGAAGGGCCTAAGGGATTTTTAAAAAGTAGTAGCATGTCTCCTTGTGTCTTACTGGTTGGATGAATGTGCAAAGCAGTGTATCATCACAGCTCAGAAGCATTTCAAACCACTTACAAGGCTAAGTTCTTTGGATTTGGAGGAAGGAGTACTGCTGGAAGATGCAATAGAAGCTGGGCTAATTGGTGCATCTTTCTTGAGCAGTCGGGTCTTGTCCAAGCCATTCTCTCTTGGAGAATGTGCTGGGCTGCCTCGTGGAGAAGAAGGATCCTAAAAGTGAAGAATATGGTTTAATATAATGTCCTATTAGTGGCACATAGCACCTGGCTACAGCAATTCAGACTTTTGGAGAAGGGCTCTTATTACTGGTACATGTCACATGAACACTTAACAATTAGTTAATACAGTTTTAAAATCTAGATGAATAGTGAAATAAAATTTTCTGTTCTTTACAGTTAAAACTGGAGGTCATTAAACAACTGCTACACGAAAATGACACCACCGCTTAGGATATAAAAATAGCAGAGGATTTTATTTCTCATTTTGCAGGTGGGAAACTGAGGCACATGAGGTTAATTTTCCTGTTTGGTGTCAGACAGTATGCAAGTCTCAGGACAGAAAAAGAACACAGTACTGATGACAATCAGTGCTGCTCAATGGTAGGCTGTACTGCCTTAAGAGGACTGAGATAGACTGCTTAACTGCAAAAACAGTACAGAAAACCTCTTTTGAAAAAAGAAGTTAGAGTCAAAGGTTTTTTTTGTATTAGAAAGATACAAAAAAGACCAGATTGACCTGTTCTATGGATAAAAGGCAGAATTTCAGTCATGCAGTTAACAGACACAGACTGAAGACAGACACCCAGTTACTGTAATGTACAGAAAGTGATGTACCATACCTCATTGGAGACGTCAACCACCAAATTGTCATCACTCTTTTCACCATCGCTGTCCTGAAATGACACAGTGAAATTCTTAAAAAGATATTCAAAACATATTTCTCGCTTTCATAAAAGCAATAATATCTATTCAAATATAAAGCAACACATAGCTATTTTATACATCCGGTTTCTCTGGTTTGAGTTAAGTCAATAATTAAAAATTACAAGGCCTCTTTTTTATACAGTGCTTTTCACCGGTAGAGCTCAAATTGCTTTGTGTATAAATTAAACTCACATCATAGCCAGAAAAATGGAGGCAGAAAGTGGGGAATGCATTTGTCCTACATCACTCAACAGGCAGAGGCAGAGCAAGGAAAGAACCCAAATCTCCGAAGTCTGGTGTTCTAGCTAATCTATCACATTATCTCCTAGATGCTCTACCTTTTTACAGGACAAAAGACTGACTGGTGCCGAACCTCTATAACTTCCACTTAGCTTAGCTGAAACCATAACTGCTCAGTATCTGCTTGGATTTTGCTCAGAGATTTAAAACATATTCAACAGGATTGGGTTACTGAAATTGTAGAAACAACTTAGACTAGCAATTCAGTGGAGAAAATTTCACTCACATAACGAGTTGCTATTTCTTTCTCTTCTGTTTTCTGCTTTTTACTCTCTGAAGAGTAATCTGTTGAGTTTCTGTGCTTCTCTGCTGTTCTGAAACTGGCTGATGGAGACACAGAAGAGCTCTGAAATGAGACAGGAGAGGAAAAAAAATATAACCGTACACTTAATGCTGCCTAATTTTCTGGTATCACATGTTGTTTATTATATTATTACCATTAAAGACCACCTAAATCAGGTGTTAGTGGTAGTACTGATGATTTTGAGGACTTCTAATGGATAACAGTTTGGGCTTTAAGCAATGCTAGGTAACTAGTAATGACACTGAAATCATTGCTAGACACCTTTCTATAATTCATTAGTGGAGCACTAAAGAGTTGAGAGCCAAAGTGATACTGTGATGGATTTGGAGCTGGCATACATACATAAATAATATAAGAAATAATATATAACTGAGGTTAATTCAATAAAGAGCTGTCAAAAACAAGAAGAAAGGGAAAAATGGCTGAGGATAAGCTACCCCTAAGCAAACTTTTGAAAGAATGTGTCAGTATCAGAAGGGTTAGGATCTGGAACATATTTCCAATAGGAGTTGCAAAAAAACCTGGCTACACATAAGATGGCGCTCAGTACTCTTTTAAAGGGATTACGTGACATGGTTGCCTGTGATAACAGGGGATGGCATTTGATGCCCCAGGAGATTCCTTCCAGTTCTATGTTCCTGTGAGAGCCATTAAGGAACAATGCCAGACCCATTAGTCTTGATGATTTTTCAGCCAACATCACCCAATCTAGAAGACTTTTTTGACCAAAAGGATCAAAGTTTGAGAACACAGGTGAATGAAAGAACTGAATCTGGGTTTAAAAATAATCTTTATGCAAAAGATGTAGTTGTTTGAGGTAATATGAACTCAGGGTGCTTGAAAAAGTTCATAGGATCACAGAATCATAGAAAAATCAGGGTTGGAAGAGATATTAGGAGGTCATCTAGTCCAACCCCATGCTCAAAGCAGGACCAGCCCCAAGTAGATCATTCCAGTCACAAATTAAGAAAAGACTTATAGGCAATACAGGTATGTAGACTGCTTAGCAATTTAAAATCTGTTTTGCTCTTGAGATCTGTTCTTGCTAAAAGACAGACAATATTTTTCTTTTTAAGATGGATGCATGATCACCGTTTATCACAGACTTCCATGGTAAAGAACCACAAATGTCCCACATTAACCATGTGTGTCAATGGTCCAGCTTATCACGGGTAAATCATGGATGCAGATGTCCTGGACATTGAGCAAAACTGAAATTTCATCTTGGGGTAGGAAAAGCAGAAGGTTCAACAGCCACAGGGGTACACTCAGCAAGACAAGAAAGGGGAGAAAGGTCAACTATAAGTATGCTATAACTATGACAGCCCTCTATTACATGATAAAGAATACAGCCATGGTTCCTTATTTAAGTAAGAGGAGAGGGGGGGAAGGGGAGATGGAAGGACGTGAAATAGAAAATAAAACCATTTGTACTATATGTATTAAATGACTATATATCTATTCAGTTGCTGGGAACCGGAAATGGAAAGCATTCACTCAGACTATTTCCAGAACTTAGTTGAGAAAGTCTGTATCCTGACATACAAACACACAAGTACACAAAACACAGGCATGCTGACTCATTTCCAATGGGCTTAATATTTCAGGTGCTGAGCTCTCTGACCCTGGTCCAGCAGAAATTATGTATGAGCTTAACTTTATCTCCCATTGAAGTCAGTGTTTAAATGTTCAGAATTAAGCTTGTGCTTACATATATGTTACAAAACTAAAGCGGATAGAAACAAGAAAGAAAGTAGGTGCTGTCTCAACAGAAACGCTGTTGATCTATTTCTATCTGACTACAGCAAAATCCTTGCTATCCGGCACGAGTGGGGAATAGGGGGTGCCGGGTATCTAAAAATGCTGATTACCTGAGGCCATCGAGTTTTGGCCACACGTGGAGTGAGGGGGGGGCAGCAACCGCACATGAAGCAACTACAGAGCAGGGTGGTAGGTGGCAGCAGTGGCCACCGCATGCAAGTTTCCCCCGCTCCCCGTGTCTAGCCGCCCAGCCAGAAATTCTGGTTAATACAGACTGTTCTGGTTACTCAAATGCTGGATAAGAGGGATTTTACTGTAGTCTAGTTTCAAAAGGAATAACAAAATATCCAAGTGATTTTACAAGGAAATAGGTTTTACTGGACGCTAAGATCTAGGTGTTTATACTGCCTGACATATGCCCAGACATATGCGTTTTGTTTTGTTTTCCTTTTAATTTCACACACGCTGTTATGAAATATCACAGCCACCACACTTGTTTTTAAGTGCCCACCTCTCAAACTGATAGATATTTATCTTCAATCGTAAAAACCAGAATGCAAAACAAGAAATCAAAATTCACGTTTAAGAACATATCTTCTTTCTCTTTCTTTACTTCAAATTGTTTCTAGACCGCTAACTTTTAGAAAGGATCAGGGGATACCTAACCACAGAATTAAACTGCAGCTGCCCTTGCTGAACATGAGAATGTTTTCTTATGCTTGAATATTCCAGTCCTAGTCTCCATTACTGTTACCTGAATTTTCCCCAAGATGCTAACTCTGATTCAGCTCACCAAGTCATGGTAGACCTAGTCAAAAGCAGATGCTAGCAGCCATTGACACTTTAAGAACTGTGCCATATTGACCTATCTTGTTGAAGTTGAACTTTGGGCCATTATGTTCTCCTGTACGCTGAGTTGCCTGGAGAACTATTTCCTACAGTGCAATGTGGATTTCTCTCTGACTAGAGTCTTATAGGAGTCATGCAACTCTGAGATATTACAGAAGATGTAGTCAAGTCCAGGAGAATGGCCCATATGGACAACAGGTATCAGGATCCCAGATTATAACTCCCCACAGAGGAAATGTGCTGTAATGGAGAAAATGTAATTTCATTTTGAATGGACCCAAAATGAAACATGACAACCTCAGCACATTGAAAGGGAACATTTTCATCTTGGGAATGTCAAACTATTTAATTCAATCAATATAAAGTATTTTTTGATGTTCAAATTGATTTTTCAAAAATGTTTTGGAAAAAAAAATAATCAGAATTTCAATTTTTTTCATCTTGACCCGACATGAAGACTAAATGTTAGAACGTGGGGATTTTCTGCAAAACTTAAATTCCCCAAATTTCCTTAACTCAAACCAGCCCACTTCAATAAAAGCTGCAAGTCTCTTATTAAAGCAGGAACAGGGCAAAAATATGTAGACTTCATTAAGAGCTAGCACCATTTTTTCATATTCCAGTACTTCTTTAAAATATTAAGGCCCTAAATCATGATAGCACACAAGCACATTCTTAACTTGAAGTACAGATGCTGACTTCCACTGATTTCACAAGGATTTATGCAAAGATAGGAGCTTTCCTATAAAGTGATCCTTACTTCAACTGAAGCCTTTATCAAGATATTTATAAATATCTGGATGAAACTTAAAGAAAAAGAAGGAAAAAAAAAGGAGGAAAAGCCTATGAAAATCTGACAATTTTGACCACGTGCAATTATTTATATATTTACAATATTGAATGAGAGTGGAAATCTGAACACAAAGCAAATGTTGCATATGACCAATAGCCATTTCATCATTATGAAAGAGGTAAACAAATGTCTGCCCTTCACAAACACTGCTGAAAATGGGTCAAATATTTTAGATTTTAAAAAAGCAGACAATTCCAATTAAATATTTCACTGTAAAGTGTATTTAATTGCAATTGCAATTACTATACTTCTGCAAGGCAGCTTTAAACGCTCTAGACATACAACACATTAAGACACTGGGGCCCAGTCCACATGACTGTGGACATTTGGTTCCCTGGGGTCAACTACTCATCCCAGGGGGAACACCTGTGCCATGCACCCTCTGGTGCATGGCAGGTTACCCCGGCTGGGGTAGGAGACGCTGGGGCTAGCACTAGATTGGCCCCAGCAGTCTTACCTGGGGTCCTGGGGGACTCCTGGGGCTCCAGGAGAGGCAATCCTGCCACTCAGAGCCTGGCTGGCAGCTGGAATGTGGCTCTGGCCAGCCAGACTCCAGTTCTGAGCTGTGCACATTGCCACTACGTGCACCACTGCGCTTTATTTTTGCGTGGTGTTTTTTTATCCCTGGATATCCAAGGGTCAACTTCCCCCCCACCCTCTGCCCCCCGATAGCTCCCTTGCAGCACAGAGAATAGCTGAATGTGCAGTATGTGGTACTCCCAAGACATATCTGTGGTGTTGCATACTGTACAGTCGTGCTCGTCTGAACGTGGCCCGAGATGCTAGTGGTCATATGAATTCCCTAAAACAGAGAAAAGCCAACTAAAACTGCAATATTTAAGAGAGCTGATGGCTTGGAAAATGTATTTACTTACCATTACTATACAGCATACCCTTATGGAAAAGAATATGAATATTAAGAGTACCCCTATTACATTTATACTCATTTCCTAAATTGAGAGGAGGCAGCTTATAATGTAAATTCATTCATTATTGCCCAAATTCTCCATATAGGAAATAATTGGCTTTAAAAAGAAGAAAAATAATCAGCAGCAAGTTATAATAGGAATGTTGTCTAAAGAATTAAAGTAAACTACCGCACTTAAATTAAGTAGAAATATTTATTTTCATAAATTTGAAACCATGTGGTTCCATTTTTCTCAATCTGGTTAGCCTTGGTGCTAAATATATTTTAATCTTTGATTTTGCTCCTTAATAAAGTTATAAATTAGAACTCCCTACTATGATTATGAAGCAGTAAATTATCACTAGCATTTAAAGGATGATCACCACATTGGGGCAACACATCTTGCTGAATGGTGTAATTACTTCAGAGTCAAATCAGACCTTGTGCCAACATGGAAATTAAGCCATGGAACTTTTTGGATGTTGGTGGTAAGTAGATTAGCAATACCACAGAAAAAGAAGCAATATTACAATAGAGACAAAAGTATACCACCACCAAGTATATTTGCTGCTTCATGAAAAATCCAGATGTTTAAATGCTATTAGACTTTATATAACATGAGACACTTGTTTTTAATGACAAAAACCTGGGCATCCATCACACAAATGCATTTCCTTTACATTGTTCACATCACAAGACTAAAATCTTCAAAAACATGGTGAGTAGAAAAGTCTATGTGGTCAGCCAACTTTCCAGATTAGTTACAGGTGACTTTGTCTATAGCCATTTCTTTCCCAATGTTTTATTTTAATGTAAAAAAAAAAAATCTGTTATTAAAATGACGACTAGGTTATATTTCCTTCTAAGAAATTCAGAAACAGTTTTATAAACTGAGGGTAACATTAAAGGCAATATTGCAAAAATGCCACGTTTCCCAGCCCAGCCTACTCATTGACCAGGTACACCCTGATGAGGGATGGGAATGAGAAACTGAATTACAGTTCATACACCCATCAATTAAAACAAACCAACAAACAAAAACACTAGCAAAACTGTCAAATTGCCTGCAAGGTTGGAGGAATATAATTTTGCAAGACTACTTTAAGGCTGTTCTAGCTAGTGAAGTTGGGATAAAATCAGGAATATACGGTTACAAGTTAGTTTCAATTCTGTTTTTGGATACAATATGAAGGAGAGGAAATAAAAAGGAACTGAAACTGGGAATGTGAACAGATGAGATTTTGGTAGGCAAAATGAAATCCCCAATCTGGAACCTGGCTAATATAACAAGGCTAATATGACTGCTGCAAAAAACCCGTCAGGCTGCCTCTTTTCTATCTTTGAGAACTCATTACTACAGTACAGTCTGCCTTTCTTACCTTTGGCATTACTTCACCCGTTTTCCCCCGTCATTCTTCCCCTCCCCTCCCTTCTCTACCCATCATTTTCCTAATTTCCACCTATTTACGTTCTCACTGACCTCCTGTTACACTTTTGGCTCCTTTCATTCCTTGGAGATCTCAGAACACTAGCAGAGTCTCCGCATGTCTGAAGAAGGGTATTTGTGCCCAAAACATTGCAAAGAACTTTATTGCAACTACTCTAGTGGTCTAATAAAAGATATCACATCTACCCAAAGAAGCTTGCCTGCCTATGTCCTTAGGCTAACACCGTTACAACCAAAACTCCTGCATCAGATCTTTAGTTATGACAGGTTGTTTGGACCTGCACTGGATTTGACTGTACTAGCAGATCACCTAAGATGTCGTTCTATACTTGATGTTCTTAGGGGAAAATGAGGGTTTCATTTGGACCAGTTGTTGAGCAAGATTTTAAAGTTAGGCTCCACAAGTAAAAGTAACCTAACTTTCCTCGCATGGAGTCACAGTTATTTCTCTAAACATTTCTAAGCAGCAACTTTTGAGAGGTTGCATATTGTCTGTCTGGTACATACTGTACTGCTAAAAAACTCTTCAGAACTCTGGAACAGGTGCCGACATACTAAAATTGCCCCTTCTACAAAATAATGCAACTATCATGGATTGTGCAGCAAAAGAACTAAAGCCTCAATTCACAATGGTATGTAAGCACCTACCTCTCAGAGTTCAATCTATGAGGGCAAGATATAGATTACTGATCATAAGAGATTTTATCACGGGCTGTAGATCTAGATCCAACATGAGAACAGTTGTTATAACCACAGGCATATATATCTAAATGACATAATAAGGCCATAAAATGGAAAGGCATGTGCCACTTCAATCACTTTATTTACTAGCAGGTTGGTTTAGATTTGAATAAGAACAATGCCCGATTTGTCGTCCCATTACCGAGCTGGCTATATCCACCATGTCCCCATGCATAAACTCCACCATCTTCAGTGCTAAGTACAACATGTAATCCATTTCCATAACAGAGGCTGCTAGCCTTCTTCCTACATAAGACAATTTCTTTGGTACTATTGTGCTCTGATTATCTTCATTCCCAAAAACAATTACAAGAGTTTAGTCCAAAAATAAACATCTCATCATTATGGAGCATGTATAAAACTGCATTGGCCAATGTGTCAAATGCTTTCAGATGCTATTTCTTGAGGTGCCAGTAAGGTAAATATTGTACATTTGCCAACATCTGCTGTAACAGTGTTGAGTTTCAGTTAATTTCAATAAACAAGCTGACATTTCTGCTGGAAATAGGCAAGGATAATCAGGTCCCACTAGCCCCCATAGTAGCCATTGCTCCCAAGAACCAGGTTACAAGTGGCAAAAGGGTGTATAGACCAACAGTTGCTACTGATCATAAGATGGTGGAAGGGAGCCCAGGGAATTTGTCATGCAACGCCAGAATCCTTGTACTGATTTTCCATTATTGACTGCAATTTTGGCAGTTAGAGAACTTTAAGATTCTGACTACAGGTGGCAAACACCTACATGTAACTGCAGTTGTGTGTCTTTTAGAGGCATCAGATACCTAGAAGTACCTCTGGCATCTGTACAATTTTTTTTAAAATCCAAGTCTATGTAGTGATTTTGTAAGAGATCCTGAGTCCAGCAGCCAGTACACAAAAAAACTCCATCAAAGTACACAATTTAGCTGTCAGACTTTGCTCTGCTCTTTGATTAAAACATCAATGCTATTTTAATGGCTGCCTTTGAGGAAGCTGGAATAGGGTAGCTACTTACCAAAATTAAGTGATTCAGCATTATGTTTTGGCAGGCTGTATCTTAATGGCCAGCATCCTCATATTAGTAACTATTAAAATTTAAAGGTAAAGAAGGTCTTTTCACACTGCTGTTTCCTCCAATAAGCTCTTTTAATCTACTAGAGAGACTAAGCATTTTGCCACCAACCACCACTGAGTTTATTCACATACAACAACTGAATGAGACAGGTGCTAACATACTGAATGAGACAAGGGAAAATGCTCTTTGGTGAAGTGGAGGTTTTTAGTTTCTAGTTTAGCAAAAAGTATCATGTTTTCCATTTTCTGTTTGTGTAGAAAAGGTTTATTCTGGGTAAATACACTGCCCAGGTGAGGTAGGTATACTAAATACACAAGTGTAAGTACAGTAAGGCCTAGCATTTTGACAAATAAATGTAATTTAAGAGATCACACCCAAAACACTGGACAATCAGGATATACCATTTGTACAGAAGTCAAGTATCTGGGGTCCATTGTGCAAGAAAGCAGAGAGAGAGATGAGGAAATTAGAAGCAGAATAAACAAGTCATGGATGAAGCAGGGCAAAAATGAGTCAAGCAGTTTGTGATGGGAAAATGCTACAAGACAGTAAGGCCAATGCTATTGCATAGATAAGAGTGCTGGGAAATAAAGAAACCAGAGCTGAGAAGTGGGGAAATAAAATAGTTGCCCATGATGAGAATGATGGAGAATGAGGTTGCAGAAATGGATCTGTGGAGTAAATAAGAAATATCATGTAAGACAGGGATGTCAAAGTCATCTGGCTGGATGAGTGGTGTGGGGCTGTCCCTGGAGGCCAAACCAGGCCCACAGACTCCAATCCCACATTCTGGATCCAGCAGCAACCACTCTACATGGCAGCCACTCCATGGAAGGCACTGCATATAGTGCTGGTCCAGGGCCCTGCACATAGAGCCAGTCCTGCCCATGCTACGTGTAGGCTGTAAGTCAACTCCAGACCCTGGGGCAGCACTGCAGGCCAGATCTTTGACCACCCTGAAGTAGTAAGTGCAAAGGTACAGTAACATGTGAAAGTGATGGAAACATGGGAAAAATAGAGTGAGAGTTTTTTGGTAAGTAGCCAGAAGGCCTGAAGAGTACAAGGGAATTAAAATTCACACTATGAAAGTAAGGAACAGGAGAAAGAGAAGGCAACTTCCCAAAACAACATGGCCCAAGCACAAGCAGTTCCTGGGAACTTGCAGTGTTTTGTAACAGATGGCAAAGGACAGCAGCTTATGGGAGTATGAGCACTTTAAAAGCAACTCAACCCAGTTGCTTGAAAAAGAGATATCAAAGAATCAGAGAAGCAGAGCTGAAAGGGACCTCCAGAGATCATCTAGTCCAAACCCCTGCCTAAGGCAGGATCATCCCTAGCTCACACCATGCTATACAAATTAAATCACTGTCTAACCTCCTAGCAAAACTACACAGTACACCCAGACACAACATAAAACACCACCCTAATTTGACACAGGTAAAGCAGGGGGACCACAGTGGCCAGCTTCCTGCTGCTGCAAAGGTTGTTCAAATATGCTCAAGGGAAACTGGGAAGAGGGCCACACCTCTTGCTACAGAGGAAGGAAAAACCTGTCCATACCAGTCTGACCATGGCAGATTGGTCCATTGCTTCCTGACCTCAAATACGGTTACTGATCTGACCTTGAGTGAAAAGGCAAGACCTTCTAGCCACGAACCTCCAGCTTCAAGTCCCAGGAGAGGCACTGACCCACCCCAGTCAAAATCCCCAGCTTTGCTTGTACTCAACACTCAATACCCCTGAGGAAAGCTTAAAAATGCCTTGACATACGTAGCAGAAAGCAGAAATGGAGAGGAAGAAGTAAGTAAGAAACATCATGTAAGACAGAGATGTCAAAGTCCAGAAGCATTGGAAATATCCGTGGTAGAACATAGGCAAAGCACAGCAAGGCCTATATCATCTTTGACCAGTGGCTGCCCAAACTCTTGAAAGCCTCCAGTGACGGAGTGTCCAACACTTTGCTAGGCAGTTCATTCCACCCAACCAGGTGTCCCCTTTTGTATTTGTGTTTAACTGTTCTTCCCAAGGTGTAGCACCTTGCGTTTTCTGTACGTGAAGGATATACTTGGAAGGAGAAAAACACCACGTCTACTCTGTAAAAGCATCAGCTTGTGCCACTATCCATGCAGTTACTCAGCAAGGCTAATTGGACTAATACAACTTACAGTATTTTCAGTGCAGAGCTAGCTATTGCACGTGGCACTGTCCGGAACCATGGAGACCAGGGGTGTTAAACTTGCCCCTGACATGGGGCGCTCCTCCTAGGCTGAATTTAGAGTGCCAACAGTTTGAAGAGCAGCGGGTCCAACAGTGGCTGCTGTGGATCTAGTGGAGGCAGCAGCAGGCCAAGTGGCCATAAGGCAAGCAGGCACATCCCTTGCTTGCCCCCTACTGCCCCTGGCCACTTCCACTAGGACCAAATTCTGCAGCAGTTGCACCCCCAACTTCCAGATACAGGCAACCCCCACTTAGCACTCTTAATTGGTTCCTGAAAAAATAAGTGTTAAGGGAAACTAGCGTTAAGCAACACTGAAAGTATTTGATGACCCAAGATGGCAAGTGTTTTTAATTACCCAAGATGGCGAATGTGAGCATTATAATGAAACTTGCTGAGTGCCAGGTGAAATCAGGTAGCAATTTAAAATGAGTGTTATAGAGAAATAGCGCTAAGTGAAACAGCATTAAGTGGGGGTTGCCTGGTACAATGGCTATAAGACCAAATCTCAAAGGGCTGTATGTTTGACACCCTTGATGTAGGCCAGTACCAAGCTCTGTTTTCCCCTATATTTACACTGGGCTGAGCAATGTTACACAAGGCCGCTGCTTCAGGAATTTCAAGAAGTAACGTATAGTTTCTCATATTCCTAGTGTGCCAATCACTGAGCGGAATATAGCCAGTATACAAAATAACGATTAGACAGAAGGCAGTGTAAGCATCTTATAAAAACATAAATGCCCCATACCAGTACCAGTGGAAACATCAGTGCACTGTGTACTTGCCATAAGTAATACTTTAAATTACTTCCATGAATATAATGACTCGTACTGCAACAAGGGAGGAAAAAAATGCAGACAGATCATGCACAAGGGTTGTCCAATTTCTCTAAAAATCCTATAATCTCCAGCTCCCGTGAACTAACTCACTTAGATAGCTGACCTTGCCTGGGTAGAAAGAAGCGATAATTAAATAAAATCAGTATTAGAAATAATGACAAGATTTTCAGACCAAAAGCCTTGCCACATGGTAAAGCTGGCATCTCTTGAAGCATGGGTGAATATGGCAGTTTCGTAGCATAACTTTGCAAATTCTGACAAAATGATGCATTTTGAGTGCAATAATTAGAACAATAATTCGCAGCAAAGTGGGAATGATGAGATAATTGACCATCTTGAAGCATTAGGCATTAAGTAAAAGCCAAGGATGCTCCTCGCTAAGGTCAATTACAATATAATCAGCTGAACGACCATTACTGCTGTTAAAAAATCTGCTCAAAGTATTAAAAAAAAATCTGTAAAAATGGATGCAATGCACATCATAGAATCTCAGAAGAATTCTGGCTGTTTGACTGGCACTCAGACTAAGTTCTGTGAAATCCAAAAAACAGTTAGGATTCAGGTATCACTCAAATGCTTGATTTAATTATTTTTAACTCTTTCAGGAAGATATAGCTCTCTGATCAAATCATAAACATGGCGTAAGTGAATTCTTGCAATTCCTTCATAAGTCTGAGTCAAGTGTGTTCAGACCAAGAGTCACCCAGCTGCTAACTTGCATTATAAGGTAAGTCTACTTTAAGACCAATTAGAGAGAGTGAAAAAGCCCAAAGCTGAATTGATTCAGTCTTTGCAGGTTTGTCTCAACTGCAAAGACTGAACCAATAAGCAAATGAACAGATGTTCAGGAAGATTTTGATTCAGGAAATGTAGTCACATGCCTGCAGTGGCTCAAGCCAGAAGCTACAGGGTGGTAAAGCACAGTTCCCTGGTGCATAGCCAGCATGGGCTATGTGTTTGTTTTTCCTTCCTGCTACCCCTGAGGTCTCTGGGATTTGCAGTCCACAATTACAACAGCAGGACTCTGCAGGGCTCATTACTTCCTCATCCTGTTTCCAGGTGGCTCTGGGATTTGTAGTCCACACTCGCAGTCAGCAGTAAAATTAGCAGGGCAGGACAGCTTTGTACTCAGGATAAGGGAAGTTTAACCCGCCTGCCCACCTCAAAAACCAGCCAGGGTTTGCTGGGGGGGGGGGGGGGGGGGGGGGTGGGTGGAAAAAGCCGGGGACCCAGCCAGTGAGGCCAGCGAGCCAGCCCTCAATGCTCCAGCTAGAGAGCAGAGGGGCAGGGCCAACCCTGCTCTCTGGAACAGACAGCCCAGCCCAGCCCAGCCCAGGGCTGCAAAATGCTGGGGGACTCTGATTTAACATAAACCAGGAAGGTGTCTGGGACAGAAGTTTTATAAACCAGTTTGACCTAAATCAGGTAAGTCTACATTCAGCCAGGTTTATCTTAAACCGGTTTCAGGCATTCTGAAACTGGTTTATATGAACTTCTGTTCTGTTACAGGTTTAAACCAGTTTCTGATCACTTAAACTGGTTTATGTGCAACTTCTGTCCCTAGCCTAAGAATAGATGAGACATGATGATGTGATATATTCTTTATTGGGTATAGCATCCCATCTGGTAGAATGAAAGGACTGTTGATAAGAGTATTTGTTTTGTCAGAATACTGGGAAGGTGACAGGTCATCGAGCTTCCTCAAAAGCAAGCCAAATCCTTCAACACTCTTCTCAGCTAAGTAGAAGGATACAATGGATAAGTGTCCCAAATGCTACTTTCCTGATTTGTTAAGTTGGAAAACTGCATTAGGCCTTCACCCATTCAAAAGCTCAAAAGACACTTGGGTCCTTCTGTGAAATCAGAGAATATGCTGACCCCAAGTTACATACCCTAGAGTGGTGGTTCTCAACCTTTTTTAGACTCAAGATACCACTCATCAGACTTAAGGCATCCCTCCCACTTTTGTGAACTGAGTGGCAACCCACTTCAAAGACTAAATTTATCTATTACACAGCTTGCATCTTTGCAGCCAGGGGAGGCAGATGGGAGTGGGAAAGCAGCCAGGCAGGGAAAGCCTAAGCCTACCTTTATCTGCTAATCTCCTCACACCTGAAGCCTAAGTCTGCCTTCATCTGCTTATCTCCTAACACCTTGCTTATCCCCTCACACTTTCTGGGGCACCCTTCAAAGAATCTCGCAGCACCCTACATGTTAATCACAGCCCTAGGGAGACCCCTAACTTCAAACTGCTGTGTCACTTATTTCCTCCAGTCTGCCTCCTGCTTATTAGTATAATCTTAAAAAATATAAAGGGAAAGGGAGAAAAAAAGGATAATAACAATAAATTAGAAATATAGGCACTGATGAAGGTGGAAAAAAGGCAGGATACATAATGCAAAGAAAAAAAGAATTGAGGAAGATGAATTTTTAAAAAGTATGTTATGCTGTGTATTCCTAGTAAGTCTATAAAATTTATATTTCACCATATATTTTTTATATATTACCGTACATTTACCATATATTTTCAAGTGGCTCTCAAAAGTCTATTTACACATCCCTCAATTTATTGGAATCTGTAAGCAAACATGCTCCCCCACACACACCCACTTGCACATATATATACACAGATGAAGATTTAGTAACTTGAACAGAGTAATTGTGAAATTCTGTCAACTGCTCAAAAATACCACACAAGGTATTTACACCTATCAGTTGCTTCTCTAAAAATCATCTATAGCTCTACTGAAACTTCCAAAAGGTCTCAACCAGTGGTGCTCAACCTATGAGGCCATGGGCCAGATCTGGCCTCCAATGTGGCTGGATCCAGCCTGCAGAATCAGCAGCTTGGCCTGGTGCATCATCTTCCCTGCCCTGCCCCATACCACAGATCCAATTCCACACCCAGAGTTGCGTTCTCTTCTTTCCTTCCCTTCCCTCTGACACTGGCAGCCACCTCCCTCTCCTGCTCCCATACCAAAGGGGAGTGATGGCCCAGGGTACAGCCAGATTGCAAGCATGTGGCCCATCACTCTACAAGGCTGAGGTCCACTGGACTAAACTGGTAAGGATCGCTAAAATTTTTCAGCTTATCTTGGATTTTTTTTTTTTTTATTAAAGAATATCCACCGTCCTGGCACCTGAGAAGCAACCTAACATCTTGCTCACTTTATTTACTTCACAGTAGGTTGAGGCCAGGGTCTCAACTGTCACACTGTCAATCAGGACCTCCTTGCCCTGCTTTCTCTTGTCTCCCTTTCAGTGATCACCTTTTCACTTCAACTTGTCACATTTCAGTTTGATCCTTCCCCGGGAGGAATTCCTCTGTGGTGTCCAAGTCAAATGGATGCAAAAAACATTTTTCTTGTTTGCCCTCCTGCTACTTATAGTTTTTCTTCATAGCATTACCTATCCCTACCTCCAAGCACATTTATTTCAACTACTGTTTTCCTAGCCACTGTATCCAATTTGGTTTCAGTGATTTCTCTCAAGGACTTTGCCCAATGTTTCATTTAATTTGAATCCTCCCATCTTCTTCAAAACAACTTGCTGTCTTATGGAGCATACATATTTTTATACTTCAGGCACAACTCTTCCATACCAGACTGTTTTTCAAACTTCAGTGGCCGTTACACTAGCTTAGCAAGTGTCTCATCACTTGGTGATGCCCTTATGGAATTTTGCATAACCCAAAGTGAACTTTTAGAATAGTTTCATCTTCCAGTCTCACACCCGCTCACTTTTTATCCCATAAGAACGTACTTCCCTGCTCAGCTCTGAATCCATTTCTGTATCATTCTGCTGTGTTTTATCTGTTGCTGGATTCTCAGATATCAAATGGGCAATTCTGGTAATTTTTCACGTCAAATGCTACTGACTAGTTAGGAAAGACAAAGCAGAAAGCTAGTTCATATCACATACCCTGCTTGAGCTAATTGGATTGAGTTTTGTAATCAAGAGTGTGATAATTATTTTTTTATACAAACTACGATTAAAATGCAAACTTTGAAGTTTTATATGGCATTTTTACCCACTAATTAACATCACTAATTGCAAAATTAATTAAGTTAATTAGTGGATAAGAGTGTCATATAAAACATCAAAGTCTGGCTGTTTAGTGTTGCTGCTAGAACAACTAAACAGCCATAAAGAAATCTGAAATAAAGAGGATGTGTACATTCAGCAGTCATCCTTCCAAACCCAAATATTCACAAAATTTAATCTGAAAACTATCAACAGATACTATTTCACACAGATGATCTAATTGCATTAGTACCACCAACATAACATGTGACAAGTTAATTAAATGAGAAAGAACGATCTACATAGCATCAAAGGCTAGATGTTTAATCACAGTTATAAGAATGACAATGAAATGAACGTAGCACCGTTCTGGGGGCTGTGTGCACAAACCCACTCCATGCTAATTCCAGTCATGGATTCCTACACATGTTCCATTTAAGTTTCAGGCAAACTAGGCTACACAGCAGAAGCCTCTGGAACCTACCAATTTTGAGGCATAATTCTATCAGCATGGGCTGCTGCTTCTCTGGCCCCTCCTGGTGTGCAAGTGCACAATGGCAAGGAAAACAGGTGTTTAAAGCAATGGCTAGGGCTCTTGGCTAGCCTTTCACAGGTGGATGTTCAAAATAAATCCTCTAAAATACAGCTTCTTCTGTAATCACTGACTGAGGGACATAACACAGGTAAGGCCTAATCCCTACTGACACTGTGAAGGTCAAAGGACAGAAAAAAGAACTAATGCTGCTTAAGTACAAGCAGTGAAGTAGTTGAAGAGTACAGCTGTGAAGAAAAGAGGAAAGACAGGCATAAGTAAACGGACATCTTAGCACAAATATGTTAAATAAAAATGTGGCCAGTATAACAGGCACCCTTTGGTAAGCAAGGCAGTTTGAATAAAGGGACAAAAGGAGGGGTGGGATTTAAAACATACACACACACAGCTATGGTGGGGGAAAACAAAGGAGAAAAAAACCCCTCTTCTGTTCAGTTTATAAAAGCTTGAAAGTTCACAGATTATAACTTAACATCAAGTCTGCTCTTGTCTGTATCTGCCACATTGTAAATATTGAATTTAACTAACGGTAACAGCCAAGGCATAGTCAAACAGTCTCCCTTCTAATCTATAAAGCAATTTACAAGTCCTTTCTCCATCACCTCTACTTCTCCCGCTTCAGTTTCTTCCAGTTTCAACAATCCTAAACTAGACAACATACTTCACAACAGAATATAGTAGGCAACTCCAAAACTTGGATAGAATGAAGAGTTTCACAAGGATGTATCAGCATACATGTTACATTAGTATGAGCAACAGAGGAGGTAACCGTGAGAAAGAGCCTGAGGTCATACACAAGGTACACAAGATTTCCCATCCTAATAATCCCAGAGAGGATTAGCATTCTGGACTAATAAAGAAATGAAAGCAGATACACTCTACCAAACAGATGAAGAGTCTCCTTAAAACCACATTTTACATAGTTAAAAAAAAAAGGAACAACTGTGCAGATATATCCTTGACACTAGCATAAGAGTGCTCACAAGATACCAAGTATTAAGCTTAAACTAAACGTGCTGAAACAGACAAGCCAAAGGTCACCAAGACACAAGTTCAAAAGAAGTGAGTATAGACATAATAGTCTTTGGAAATTTGAATAGCACAGAGCCAGTAAATGTTGGACTAAGGTTACCCTTTCTCCTCTTTTCAAATGTTTATTTGGGGTTCCAGTTGCTGAACTTTCATGCTATTACCTTAGTTAGAGACATAAAACAGATTAACTGATTAACATCAGTAAAATGGAAACTAAAAAAAGACAGGGAAGTTTGGGAGCGAGTGGGTGTAAACAACAGCAATAACAGGATAAGAGAAGCAGCTCAACTAGCCATAACATTCAATATAGCAATTTAATTGAGGACTCACCACCATGCAAGATGCACAGAATGATAGCCACCAAACTGCTTTACTGCCCCTGAATCAGTGGCATTTCTACAACTCTAAAGGAAAGCACTTACTATTTTTCTGCATTCTTCAAAAAGTGCAGACTGCCAAAAAAATCCCAACATCTAACATAACACACACACACACACACACACACACACACACACACACACACACAATAATATATATATATATTTAAAAGACTGTTGGTAAATATATACCAACAATCTTTTTGCTTGATAGATACATAATTTTGCCAACATCTTTTTTTACTGATAACCAAACTTTTTTGCTGGCATATGCTTTACATGATATAAATGTACCCCTTCTGCCAGGCCCTGGACTAGGGACCCGATTCAAGTTTAAGAATTTAACAACAAAAATAAGGTCACGGTAAAATGTTTGCAGATCATCAGTACACGCTCTTGGACTGGCAACCCTACTTGACTGCAGAATAGTTTTTATACCATGCTGCCCCTAAACCAGTGGTCCCCTATTCACTCTCACACTCTGATACCCACGACCACACCCTGAACTGTGCCACCCTCCACAGACCATCCCCCAGCCTTACCATCAGCTGGCCCCACTCCCCATCTTGGCATGGATCTCCAAAGAAAGGCTCCTGTCGGCCTACCTGCAGCCTAGTAGTGTTAGAGGCAGGAGACTGGACACAGCAGCTGCAGCACATGGCTGAGGGAGGAAGGGGCAATAAGCTACAAAGATTTGAGAGAATGCTCTGTACAGCATGCTGCATTCCCATTCAGACACCAGGTGGCACTGTTCTGGTCGGCCTGTACATCAAAGCTTGCCTCCAGTCTCATACCTAAGAGCTTCAAACAAGCTGGGGGCTTCTTAGGGTTTTTTGTTTGTTTGTTCGTTTTGTTTAGGTTTTTTGTTTTGCTTTTGTTTTTACTGACAGCTCCATTTTTTACAGACTTAATAGGCAGGTGTTTTTAGGCTTGTTTTCCATGGATGGTCTATAAATTTACACAGCTGGCAATTCTGAACTGAATCTTAGAGCACCAAAATATGCATTCCATTTGGCTAATTTCAGAATGACAGAAAAATGCTAAAAGATGAGTTCTTTATACTATAAGAAAGATCAATTAAAGGCTTATATCAGTTCTTTAGACATTGTTAAGATTTCAAATATTTAAAAAATGTGTATAATAGGAAGTAAGGAATGCCTTTGAAGAATAAATCAGCTTTTGGTTAGAGCTCTCTTTAAAGAGCTAATAACACTGTAAAATAGTTACAGTTTAACTTGTAACAGTGATTTACATGCATTATATATTAGCAAACCTAGCCAAATGTGAATTCTTTTTTGTAGTGGCTCAAGCTACCAGTGTTGTAAAAACCTTGTCAGTTCAGGGAATAGAGGTTATTAGACTGAAAACAGAACTTCTGTGCTAAAGGTTTCAAAGCAATAATGACCAAGTTTTAAGCTCTCTGTTCTCAGGGGAGAGGTAAGTGGATTCACTTTTCCTAGGGATAGGTCCTAGTAACTTCCCTAGGGGAACAGAACTCTGTGTTTGATTCCTGCTTTTGACCAGAAGGAGAGAACCTAGTGCTAATTAGCCCTCTTTGGTTTTAAACCCATACAGATCATTCTGCCAGAAGCCTCATGAGAAATCACATTTAACATCTTTCAGCATGAGTTCAAAACAACAGCTTTGCCTCAATGCCCCACATTTTTAGTTCCCAGGTGCTTGCTTTTTTTTTTTTTGTTTTTTTTTGTTTTTTTAAACACTGGTTACATTTCTGAGAAAGACATCTCTTTGAAGTGTTCAAGTATATTCTCCCATAAATCTCTCCTGTGCCTATCTTTGGGGCAGAGACCGTGGCTTGTTTTCTTTTCTCTTTCCATTTTTTTTAAATATAAAGTACTTTATTGCTACATAAACAATACTTCCCTGTTGCAGAGACTGAGTTAATTAAAACAATGTATTAATATTTGCATTTGCTGTTTCAAGGGATGGACCTAAACCAACTTCCTTCTTGCCATGTGAAACAAGGTACTCTAGACAGATTAGCTTCCTCCCTTTACTCCCCCATTTTATAAGCTTCCCAAATTCACTCCCTGTCAAAGTTACCTCACTCAACTGAAATGTGCTCACATTAATCACAGCTAATTACTAAGAGACTGTCAAGCTTGCTCTTCCCTACCTTGTCCAGATCCCACACGGCTTCTTAAGATACAACTCCATTTAGACTTTCCCTGTAACTGACATTACTTAGTCTCTATAGCAAACACTCAGTAAAAGTATAATTAATTAAATAACCACAGCACTGAATGATCACTAAGAAGTATTATACATAGCTGAAATTTAGGTCTCTTAGTTCTGATGTAACACATGAAATTTCAATTTTAAAAAATTATCTAGAAAATAATATTTGACCCCAATTGTTCTGCCTCAAGATTTTTTTCCACCACTCTTCATCTATTGTATTTCACGTTGTGACAAAACAGAAGTCAGAAAAGTAGTCAGGCTTCTGCCAAACTTCAGGCACTTGTCTACCTTTTACTGAAAGTCACCAAGAAGCTAAAGAAATTAGTGGGACTTAAGTGAGTACATGAAGTTCAGCACATGCTTAAGTGCTTGTCTGAATCAGAAGCCAAGAGTCCAGCTGTTCATAAAATCAATTCTCCCCAACAGGAGGTCCTTTAGTCAAGGTGAATGGAATGGATGAAGGAACAGAAATTTGCCTACTAGTGCTAAAGCAGTAACACCTATGTACTGGTCCAACGTGAATCCCTTATGTATAAGGACCTACTCACATCCCAATTTCATGGAAGCCGCAAAATCTGCAACTGCTCATAAAATCAACCTAAAAAAAGTTAATAAAAATAAAATGCTGCCTCCCCAGTGGCAGCCAGTGGTCCTTGCTGTCTCCCAGCCTGCCTGGGAAAGGAAGACGCTGGTGACGAGATGGCACAAAGTACAGCCAGCAGCCAAGATGGTGGCTGCCCCCTAGTCCCTCCTCCCCACCTCCCCGGGGTCTCTCTGACAATCAGCGGTGAAGGGCGGGAGTGCACGACAGGAAGCTATTGCCAAGATGGCAGTTGCCCCCTCGTCCCTCCTCCCCACCCCAGGGCCTCTCTGCCACTCAGCAGTAAGGGGCAGGGATGCCAGGAAATGCCCGTGAAACTGGCTCTTTGTGCCATGACCAAGCTGCAAAATTTCCTTAGTCTCGCTACGAATTAAGTAGGTCCCTACTTATACAAGCCACACCTACTTCAAAGATTTGGTAAATAAAATATAAACAGATTCATGTCCATTTTCCAATGTGCTACAAACTCTTTAATATTTTTGCATTTTGCCAGCAGCAGCAGTTGTTTTTATTTTGCTGGGCCTTTCATTTTTTATAATAGACAGGTCACTTGCTTAATTTTTTAGATGTTAAAAGCATGATCAAGTACCAACTTTGGTCTAGCTGGAAATGTTTAGATGTCAGCAATGAGCAGCCAATACATTTTTAATTCATGCTACAGCAGCTGAAAAGCAAAATTTGCTGTCTTGTACTCCTCTACATCCTGCCAAGTCCTTAAGTGTGATAACTGGCATTCATACACATGACCTTCTGTTCTATTCAAATGAGTTATCTTTAGATACTTTGTGAAGACTATTCCTTCTCATTTAGGCACTTCATAATACAATCCACCTTCTCTTTTTCTTTTGTTAAGGAAAGACTGTAGCAATCCCCCTAAAACAGTGTTTTGGCAAACACTCCTAAATTATGTAATTCACCAGGTTAAACTCTGCAGTTGTAATCACTTTCAAGGAAGACGGGTATAATACATTATCATTATAGCTATACAATCCTGAGCTGAATTTTCCTTGGCTGAATTCCTAACATTTTAATGCTGAAATTGATCTGTTTTAAAAACATCATGTGAAAGGTTTTTAAATACCATACATGCTCAAGCTCTTTATTTTAAATGGTTTCAAAATGAGCTTGTATAAACAGAAAAAAATCTTCTGTTCTCTAATCTGGCATTAAGTACATTTTAAAGAACAACAGGCATGTTTCCAAACAACCTATTCCAGTGTACAAATTACCCAGCAGGGATGGAGATAACAATGCCTCTGGTGTGGGTTTAGATCCTAGAAAAGGCTGACATTTCATCAAGGTTGTCTAGGAAACCATATTTTTTTTATTTATAAAAGTGAAAGGTGTTTATTCTAGTTTGGGATGCTCCTTAAGAAACTGACTGGTAACAGGGCTATTTAAATGACCATTTCATGGTGCTTCCTGTCCATATAAAACTAATAGCTGTGTCTTGGGTTAATTAAAATCTTGGACTTCAAAAGCGCAAGTGGTTTAAAAATCCCAAAACGCAAGGATTACAGAATTGAGACAAAAAGCTTTCTAAGTTATAACTATACTGAAACCTACTCTTTTTTCCCCCCTCAACCTTGAATTCTCAACCAGCTAACTGGAGCACTGACGACAAGCATTTTCCAACTTGAGTGCTTCAAGTTAGGTATGTACCTACATCCATATTCAGACATTTAGGCGAAAGAATTGATTTTAAAAAAAGTGGGGAGAGACAGACAGAGATCCTGACCTCCCATTAAAATCAAAGTGCCTTAATGCCAATTTAGGTGTTTCACTTTTTGGGTCAGGAGACCCAGTCAGATAAGACTAAAACCGTGCTGCTAGATGGTAGAGAGAAGCAGACAGAAGACAATATGAAGATGCTAATGGCATTTCTAAGAGACCATGACTATAAACTGTAGAACAGGCTTCACAATTAAAGGTGCCTCGGTCAGCCAAGACTGCTCATGTTGCTGTGCCTCATAAGAGGACTATAACCTTCTCTTTCCAAACCCTAACCAGACTCTGGATACTTTAAGGCTTCACACATGCTGTTCAGAAACTGAAGTTAGCACAAAAAGTATTCTGCCTGCTTATTCAGTGAGATTTTACAATGAGAAGAAGAAATGCTCCAGTGAGTTTCCAGGTGAATTTTAAGGGCTTGGCTTTAATTTGGAAACACTATGCTGCATTAGGACATAGTTACTTGAGAGATTAATCTTACATCCCATGGAAAATGATCTTAGCTGCACTCAGGCTAGACATTCTCAAGCTACTGTCCAACAGTTTAAACAGGCTACTCGGTGCAGGGGTCCTTAACTACAGAAATTGTTTCCTACTTGTTCCATTACAGCCCAATTTTTTCTTACCTTTTGGTCCTGCTGTAAAGCACAGTTATCCCAACTGACTGGGAATAGGGGAGGAGATAACGCCAGGGAATTGGAATTATTGGTTGCCGAATCGTGATTCTTACTGGGGTAGTGACTAAAGCCTCATATGAAGGGTTTGTTTCTAACAGTAAATGTAAATTCCTACTTAAATCAGCTTCAGCTAGAGAATGGAGACCTTACTTAACACCAAGAGATATACAAATAGAAATAGGAGCTTGTTCTCTGGAATAAACTTCAGATCATCCAGGTGTGCCTAACTGGACTCTCCTAGGGAGATTTCACCCCTTCCACACTGCTCCATGTGTGTACCCAAGCACAGTATAGTCTTTACTACAATGGCATGAGTATAAGCATGGAATGAACTGTGGCACCAGAGAAGAGTCTGTCTAGGTCTAGGTAATGCTTGTAGAGCTAGGCTCCATATATACCCAAGATATAGCTCTCTTGAATTATATATGGAAAGCCTGATTCCATTCGTAAACTACCCAGCAGAATCATACCAAATCAGGTTCAAAGGTCCAAAGCAACAATAGAGCTAATAACAGGATGCAAAGGGTAGAAGCTATAAATTGCTCAGCTGTCAAATCCTGTGTTTACTCTCAGAAGGAATGCAAATTCACCTGAGATTTCCCTCTTCAAAAAGTTTGAGAGACTAGTTAGATTAAAACAAAAAGCTACCCACTTTGACTTACCCAAACGAGGTCCTCTAAAATACATCAAACTCAAAAAGCTCTGAAAATAAGGTCATGACGGAAATGCAATGAATCACTGGACACAGACCCCATGTACCAGTTATGAAAGATACCTGTTTTTGGTGAGAGCTTCTTTAGAATTACTTTTTTTTTTTGGACAAGCCTTACCGATTAGGAGGGTGAACAATACTAAAGCATGCAATCCCCTCAAATTCAAACCTGTATTTCATAATGCATGGGGCCACCTCAAAGAGCTGGACACAGCCTCCTTCCCCCCCATTTAACAGAGGCAGCATCACTGACATTCTTTTCACTGTGGCCCTCAAAGCATACATTGTCTTTCATTGTGTTTTGAGTAAAGCACTGTTTGCAGTTACAGCACTCTATAAATAAAAAACAAATAGTGTGCACATTTATCTGATTAAAATCCAATGTAAATTATATGCAAAATAGGTGCAGCCCACTAGCTCATGGCAAAGTGCCAATGAAGACCTTCTGTGCTGTAAGGCTGTGCATCACTGATTTAGGATACAATCTCTCTGTCATTTTCCAGCCCTAGTCTCATTATTGTATGCTTCTCCTATGCTACATTACTTAATACCCTCTCTCACCTACGCTCTCTTATTTTTACCTGTCCACCTCTGGATTTTTCCCACTCCTATCACACACCATCAGATCATCCAAAAAAAAGATTACACCTTGATACATATTAACTTTGTTTTGAATGAGACCAACCAAAACCTGGTTCTATGCAAGATACCATTCCACCTCCCTCTCCCTATCCCC